>NW_020173725.1:869610-871215 GCF_003031525.2 Neophocaena asiaeorientalis asiaeorientalis | reverse complement strand
TCCTGTTGAAAAGCAAGATAAGTTTTATAACTTTTTTTTTTTTTTTTTTTTTTTTGCAGTACGCGGGCCTCTCACTGTTGTGGCCTCTCCCGCTGCGGAGCACAGGGTCTGGACGCGCAGGCTCAGCGGCCATGGCTCACGGGCCCAGCCGCTCCGCGGCATGTGGGATCCTCCCAGACTGGGGCACGAACCCGTGTCCCCTGCATCAGCAGGCGGACTCTCAACCACTGTGCCACCAGGGAAGCCCATAGCTCTTTTTTTTAAAGTCACAACTCTTATAGTCAATGTGTACTAAATAAACGACTGTGCTAACGTACAAATACATGCCCAAATGAATAGATGGATCAATTATTGGGTAAATAAGTGCATAAATGCATGCATTAATTAATGAATGAAACACTTTCTCATGGGGCAAACAGACATACTATGTATGGGTCATGGACACTGACAGACCTAGAAAGTAGAGATAGGAACTATGGAGTGACAGGCACTCGGAGCAAGTCCCCACGACTGTCCACAACCTGTACCTGTTTGACCGGAATGGAGTGTGTCTGCATTACTGCGAGTGGCACCGCAAGAAGCAAGCAGAGATCCCCAAGTAGGAGGACTACAAGCTGATGTACGGGATGCTCTTCTCTATCCTTTCCTTTGTCAGCAAAATGTCCCCACTAGACATTAAGGACGGCTTCCTGGCCTTCCAAACTAGACATTACAAACTCCATTAGTACAAGATGCCTGCTGGGATCAGCGCTGTCATGAATACTGACTTGGGCGTGGGACCCATCTGAGATGTGCTGCACCACATCCACGGTGAGCTGTACGTGGAGCTGGTGGTGAAGAATCCCCTGTGCTCGCTGGGCCAAACTGCGCAGAATGAGCTCTTCTGCTCCCGACTGGACTCCTGTGGCCACTCTCCGCCCTTCTTCTCCGCCCAGGCTGGCTGAAGGAAGCACTCTACCTCACCCCTCAGAAGAATCCCTGTCTGGGGCCCTTCCTAACCTGTTTCAGCCGAGGGCCCCCTACTGCAAGTGCCACCGTCCCAGCACCCCCAGCCCAGTCAAGCCCCTCGGTAGCCCTCCCAAGGGAACAGCCTAAAGCCGTCCCTGGTGCCCTCCCCGGCACAGAAAGAAAGCCTACCAGAGTCCCTACACCTCCTAACCAGGCCCTCTCCAGTTTTATCCCCTACCTGATGCTTCGAGAAGTACAGAATAAACTTCTTATCACTAAAAAAAAAAAAGAAGAAGAAGAAGAAGAAGAAAGAAGGTAGAGATAGACACAAGAAGCACATTGAGCCCAAGACTGGGGCCCTTCCTGTGAGGACCACAAGTGGCCCCATCTCCTGGTCAGTGCCTAAGAGTGTACCCAGCCAAGCAGAGTACATAGCACAGGGTCAGAGCCATACATGCCCAGATGGGCTCCCACCAAGGGCCAAGATTAGGCTGCCACTTCAAGAAATACCTACCTAAGCCCTCTGATTAAAAATATTTGGTTTCCTCTGTACTTGGCTGTTTATGATTCCAGATATTGTATCCCCAGTTTTTTTCACAACAGGAAACATGTATATGTCAAAGTGTGGTCATATCAAAAAAAATTTTTTTTGCCACT
>NW_020173725.1:862927-869527 GCF_003031525.2 Neophocaena asiaeorientalis asiaeorientalis | reverse complement strand
CACACACACACACACACACACACACACACGCACACACACCCCAGAGCAATAGAAAATGGCAATTACAGCTCAAAAGTTTACAAAGTCCAAAAGGTGGTCAAGATAAATGACAATATAACATTCTACCTTGATGAAAGGTATCCAGACTCACCTATTAAATTGGCAAAGGTTTTTTTTTTTTTAATAAGAAGCTCAGTGTTACTATGGTCAAAGCAGCTCATTTGGCGAACTCCTGCTGGTGGTGATATAAACTGGGAAAACTCTTGGGAGAGCATTGGGCCATCCATCCATCTTGAAAGCTTTAACAATATTCCTATCCTATGTCCTAGTGATCTCACTTCTCAAACCAGGGATGTGATGCAAAAGAAATAATTCTTTATTCTTAGAACATAATCCCAAAGCATTTTTTTAAAGACTTAAAATAGCAAACCCCAGCCCTCCACCCCCATCCGCCAGGCTCTAATCTCCTTTCCCTGCTTCTCTTCATAGTACATATTATATATTCATGTGTTTGTCTGTGTTTCCTCCCCACCCCTCCCAAAGAATCAAAGCAAACTGTGTCCCTAGCACCCTTGAATAACTCCTTACACGTAGTAGGTACTCATAAATATCTGTTTAACTAATGAATTATTTATAATAGTGAAAATTAAAACAAATGTAAAAATAGAGTAATAATGATTAAGTACATTTTGGCAATCCTTTGATTGGCTGTTGTGTAGTCATTACAAATGTAATTATAAGAACTATATCAACTTGGAAAATAAATATACTGTTAAGTGAGAAATCAAAATGCAAAACAGGGGACTTCCCTGATGGTACAGTGGTTAAGACTCCGCGATCCCAATGCAAGGGGCCCGGGTTTGATTCCTGGTCAGGGAACTAGATCCCACATGCCGCAACTAGAAGATCCCGTGTGCTGCAACTAAGACCTGGCACGGGCAAATAAATAAATAAATTTTTAAAAAATGCAAAATAGTATGTAGGTGTGGCTGATTGTTACAGTAATGACCCCAACGAACCATGCCTACCTGTATCTGTATTTTCTTTAAGTCCCCTCTCACACTGACTCTGGGCTTCGCCATGTGACTTGTGGATGATGGGACGTGAGCAAAGATGATTCTGGCAGCAGCTTGAAAGATGTTTGCACAGTGGGTCTTGACCTCTCTCCCTTGCTGCTTTTGGAACCCAGCTGCCCAGGTAGCATGCTGGACATATACCACCCAGCCCGCAGCCAGCGCCAGACACTGAATGTCTCATTCATAGAAAGAGGCCATATTATACAGCCTCCAGCTCTAGTTGAGCCAACAGAAGACTGCAGTGGCATGAATGACCCTAGCTGATAATAGCAGAAGAAAAGCCCAGCTAAGCTCTGCTCAAATTGATGACTCACAGAATTGTGAGCAAGTGAAAGGGTTGTAGTAATAAGCAGCAAGTTTGGGGGTGGTTTGATATAATATCTGCGTTGTTGAAATAGGTGTGCATATGGAGGAAAAAAGTACAGTGCAGAAAGAACTCACAGCAATCCTGTGATGAAAGAAACTCAGGTGAGGAGAGCTCTTGACTAGGCATGACTTACCAGGCATGACTCTGTCAGCACAGGGACCAATATATTCTAGAGGAAAAACAAGCACAGAAATGAGTACAGAGGTTCTGTTTAGAGTGATGAAAAAGTTTTGGAGATAGATAGTGGTGACGGTTGTACAGCATTGTTAATGTAATTAATGTCATTGAATTGTACAATTTAAAAATGGTTAGTTAAGGGATTTCCCTGGTGGTCCGTGGTAAAGAATCCGCCTTCCAATGCAGGGGACTGTGGTTCCTCAGGGAACCAAGATCCCAAATGCCTCGGGGCAACTAAGCCCGTGTGCACCACAACTACTGAGCTCACACGCCTCAAATAGAGAGCCTGCATGCCACAAACTACAGAGCCCACCGCCCTGGGGCCCGTGTGCCACAACTAGAGAGAAGCCCAAGTGCTGCAACGAAGAGACCACGCACCGTAACAAAAGATCCCGCATGCCTCAACGAAGATCCTGTGTGCTGCGGCTCAAATAGAGAGCCTGCATGCCACAAACTACAGAGCCCACCGCCCTGGGGCCCGTGTGCCACAACTAGAGAGAAGCCCAAGTGCTGCAACGAAGAGACCACGCACCGTAACAAAAGATCCCGCATGCCTCAACGAAGATCCTGTGTGCTGCAGCTAAGACCCGATGCAGCCAAAAAATTAAGGAAAATAAATAAAATAAATAAATATTTTTTTAAATGGTTAGTTAAAATGGCACATTTAGTGGAATTCCCTGGCTGTCCAGTGGTTAGGATTCTGAGCTCCCACTGCAGGGGGCACGGGTTCGATCCCTGGTGGGAGAACTAAGATCCCACAGACCGCAAGGCATGGACAAAAAAAAAAAAAACCCACAAAGAAACAAAACAACCGCCTGCCCCAAAACCATATAAGCAAAGTCACCTGTCACAAACTTCCTCCAAAGATGGCAATCTTTCCCTAACACGCAATACAATTGGCTCCTCAGCCACTGTGAACAGCTCTTACAGTGGGCCAATATCCACCCAGGATAACTTTCTATCTTTCCCTGCAGACCTCGGCTGAGTGATGCAAGCTGGTCCTGCCATCCTTTCAACAGCTCTGAATGTCAGGATGGGGTGGTGGAACTTACCTTCCTCAAAGGAACCTGATGCCAGTTGGCCGATCCCCACACCCACCGTTCCTCACTCTCTCCCGTGAGGCACACACTGCACTTACAGCCATGCCCGTGACCAAGAATGTTCTTTAGTTTCAGAGCGTGCTTCCTTGCCTCCTGCAGCAAGCAAGATGTGACAGTCACCACATCATCTGTTACTCACCACTTTGCCCTCTGCGCTATGCCAACCCTGGCTTTAGACAGCTCTGTGAAACCGACGGGCGGCATTCCCCGCTGAAACTTCCTGCAGGGGAAGCCAAGGGGGATTAACAGGGCACCTCACTCTCACCCTCCCCGAGAAGGAGCTCTTCCTCAGGGTCCAAGGCCCCTCTAGTTTCCCTCATCTGGCTGAGGTTCCTCACTGGATAGTCAGCGAGCCCTCTCACAGGAAATATGTTTGCCCAGTGCCTTCCCAGTGGCTTTTGCCCTAAACTTGAATCTGGTGGCACTGACTCATCTTTCCCTTGCGACACCGATACTCAATACTAGGCCATGGCAGCCGCCGTGAAATACCGGCCTGGCTTGTAGTTTTCTCTCTTCCTCTCCTGATCCTGCCTCGGCTCAGACCTGGCTGCCTACCTCAGCTTTCCCCAGTGCCTGTGCTTCAGCGCTGAGGTTTTTTACTTTTTGGCTTCCCTGCACAAGTGAGTATTTGTTACTAATTTCCCCACGCTTCATCTTTGTGGGCTGTCTTTAGCCCTTCTTTCTGGGAGCTACTTTACCTCTGCTCCAGGGTCCTGGTAATTACCCTTCTAACTCAATTAGATGACCTTATTCTTTCCCACTTCCTCTTTCCTTCCATTGTTATGCAGAGGGCGGGGAGGTGGCTGAACGTGCGCGGAGAATTGGATTAGGTAACAGGGTAACTCAGCAGGTCTCTTGGGGGTTATGCCTCTGCCCCTGCTTCCAACGAGCCCTACACCCGCTCCACACTGTCTTCCCACCTGCAAAACCAGGAACAAAGGAGCCAGGAGTGTGGGAGAAATGAATAAGGGGGCCTTGGCTGAGGCACTGGAGAGGAGGAAAAAGTTTCCCTCTTACGGCTCCTGGCTGGGTATGAAAATTAAACTGACAAAGACAGATTAACAAGAGAACTGCATACAACTTTTATTAAATTTTTATTAAATTCTTCGCAAGAGAATGAAGACCTGAAGAAGTGACCAGAGCAGGAAGATTTTATATCCCTTAGACAAATAATAAATGTGTGAAGAATTAACAACACAAAGGGGTTTGGGCTAGGAGTAGTAAATGGTGAAGAAGTAACTAGGAAGATAAGGGTTAGTTTAACGCAGTTTATACAGCCTCGGTCCCAAATTCCCTGTCCTGGTGACAAGGAAGTCCTCCTTCCTCCTAGTACAGGGAGGGTACTTTTCACATGGGAGTTTTATGACCTGTTTCAGGTAAGAAGGGCACAGAGTGACCCTCCTACACCTGCCACTTTTTTTTTTTTTTTTTTTGCGGTACGCGGGCCTCTCACTGCTGTGGCCTCTCCCGTTGCGGAGCACAGGCTCCGGGCGCGCAGGCTCAGCGGCCATGGCTCACGGGTGCAACTGCTCTGCGGCATGTGGGATCTTCCCGGACCGGGACACGAACCCGTGTTCCCTGCATCGGCAGGCGAACTCTCGACCACTGCGCCACCAGGGAATCCTTCCTGCCACTTTTAAAAATTCCTTCAGCTTAAAATATTTAATATGCCAAGGTGCCATATTTTGGGGTTGCGTGTCCTGAACCCTGTCAGCATCTTATTACGATTTCCTCAAATGAACGGGAGATTGTGACATTACAAAATAAACGCCAAGAGACTATATACAGGAAGAAAACAGTAGTGTTGGGAAGAAAAAGTAATTTGGTCCAGGGAAATCGATGCAGAGAAAATTTATATAAAATCTCCGTCTTGGACTACATTCTCAAGTGATTCTTCTTATCCTTCTGGGGGGACACACACCCCTTTCAGATGAACGATACAGGATCATATCCCCAGGAAAATACATGTAAACACAGAAACCAAACATTAGGGGCTCACTACCTCCTTGAATCCCGACGGCACAGGGTAAGTGGGTAATTTCCTTCTTTGTAACCCCATCTAGAAGCTCAGTGTGGTTTGTAGAAAGCATTCATTTGTTCATTCATTCAACAAGTAACTCTTTGAGAAACTTCCAAGTGTCAGGCCCCACGCTGGGCCACATTGTGAGGCAGAAAGAGGTGAATCGGACACAGTGCCTGCTCCCGGGACGCTCATGGTCTGGTGGGGAGACCTACAGAGAGCACACAATGAGTGTAACAGTGATGGAAGAGGCAGCCGAGCGAACGGTGGGAGCCTGGAGGGAGGGGGCAGAACTGCTTCCCACCCTTCCCCCTTCGCCCTTCCCCCTTCCCCCAGCAGTCAGTGCTGCACCTCTGACTACAAAGCAAAGAGGTTTGAGAAAGCCCAAGTATGCCCTGAGGGGCTAGCTGAGCGGTCCGGGTCTGAGCTCTCACGCCCCACCCACGCCCCAGCCCCCGTTCACACCTCCACTGGGATGGACCCGTTTTCCTCTCTCCCCACAGGCTCCCTGGGCGCTGTCCATTCACAGCCAGCCCACCCCCGGCTACCCCATCTGGGGCTGTTCTCAGCTCCCCAGGCCAGCTTTTAAATAAGTAGCCAACCCCCCATTGCACTTCCTCCTTTCGTTGCTTAAACCCTATTCATTTTACTAGTTAAGCTGCGTGGAAACAAGGAATAACAAAAATAACTAACTTTAAGGAAGTTACAGATTTGCAAGGAACCTGGGGAGTCTTGGTATGAGCTGGTCTTTATTCACTTGATGGAAGGCTGGGCTGGGCTGGGCTAGGCTGGACCTGGCCCTGCTTCCTCTCACCTCTTCTCCCTTCTTAGAGTCCCAGGAAAAAGCCACTTGATACAAGTTTGTGTGTCAACCATTCTGCCTGTCTGGGTTGGATGCTAAACTACTCCCCTTATTCCAGCTGCTTCCCTATCACACCGTTGGCTACTGGAGCCCCAGAGCACCCATTGGAAGGCTCTGGCTGCCCCTCTTCCCTTCCTCGTTTCAGCTCTTGACTCCTGAGGGAGAAAGTCCCTTTCCTCCTTGGTTTTGTTTTGGTTTTTTAAAATATATTTATTTATCTATTTTTGGCTGTGTTGGGTCTTCGTTGCTGCGTGCGGCCTTTCTCTAGCTGTGGCGAATGGGGCTTCTCTTCGTTGTGGTGCACGGGCTTCTCATTGCGGTGGCTTCTCTTGTTGCAGAGCACGGGCTCTAGAGCACGGGCTCAGTAGTTGTGGCGCATGGGCTTAGTTGCTCCACGGCTGTGGGCATGTGGGATCTTCCTGGACCAGGGCTCGAACCCGTGTCCCCTGCACTGGCAGGTGGATTCTTTTTTTTTTTTTTGGCAGGTGGATTCTTAACCACAGTGCCACCAGGGAAGCCCTCTGGTTTTGCTGTTGTTGTTCGTTTTTCGTTTCTTTTCTGAATGTTAAGGGCCCCTCTGCTATAAACTCCATGAAGGCAGGGACTGTTTTCATCTCTGCTCTCCTAGCTTCTACCACAGGGTCTAAGACATTCCAGCTGCTCTGTGACTGTTTAACTCAGCATGTGTTAATTTATCCATTTTATTCATTTGTCTTGACAGTTCAGTCCCTTATATCTAATCCATGACCGAGTACTAGCAGCTTTACTAAAACTGTTCTTAAATTTGCTTCTCTTGATCTCTATTACTGGCACCACACCTTCGTCTAAGCCACTCTAGCTAGATATTTTTGTAGCTGGGAATATATCATAGCTTCCCAGCTTTGTCTAAAAACTCCGTAACGTTTCTTCACTCAGCTGATACAGTAATGATAGAGAGAGAGATGGAGTTTGAGAGAGAGAGAGAGAGAGAGAGAGAGAGAGAGAGAGAGAGAGAGAGA
>NW_020173725.1:849152-862915 GCF_003031525.2 Neophocaena asiaeorientalis asiaeorientalis | reverse complement strand
AGAGAGAGAGAGAGAGAGAGAGAGAGAGAGAGAGAGAGAGAGAGAGAGAAGGAAGGAAGGGAGGGAGGGAGGGAGGGGAGAAAATGACCAACCTCATAAATCTGGAACTCTTGAAACCTGGCATATTCCAGGCAAATTTCCCATTCGTGGAAGTATTGTGTCTGTGACCCCACAAACATTTCTGTTCTTCTTTTAAAAAAGAAATTAATTGGCTTTCTACCCTTCCTTTCACACTTGCAGTCAGTTGCAAATAGCGGAGAACCAACTAAAACCAGCAATAGGAAAGAATGGAGTTAATAGCTCAAACAATTTGAAGTGTTGCTGGTCTGCTGGCTTGAGGCCAGTCTGGACCCAGAGTTTCACTTGATGTTCTTTCTCCTGCTATTGCTCCTGCTTTTAGCACTCTCTTCTTCTGTATGTCGGTTTCATCTTTTTAACCCACTCTCTTCACACAATGACATAGAGGTCTGGCTTTACTTGATCTTACAGAGAAAAAGAGACCCTTTCCACATGCCAATTATAAAGGTGACCTCGATTGGTCCAGTTAGAGTCACCTGCTCAGACTTCCCTGGTGGCACAGTGGTTAAGAATCTGCCTGCCAATGCAGGGGACACGGGTTCGAGCCCTGGTCTGGGAAGATCCCACATGCCGCGGAGCAACTAAGCCCGTGCGCCACGAGTACTGAGCCTGTGCTCTAGAGCCTGCGAACCACAACTGCTGAGCCCATGTGCTGCAACTACTGAAGCCCACGTGCCTAGACCCCATGCTCTGCAACAAGAGAAGCCACTGCAATAAGCCCACACACCTCAACGAAGAGTAGCCCCCACTCGCTGCAACTAGAGAAAGCCCGGACGCAGCAACGAAGACCCAACGCAGCCATAAATAAATACATTTATTAAAAAATTAAAAATAGGGCTTCTGTGGTGGTGCAGTGGTTGAGAGTCTGCCTGCCGATGCAGGGCACACGGATTCGTGCCCCGATCTGGGAAGATCCCACATGCCACGGAGCGGCTGGGCCCGTGAGCCATGGCCGCTGAGCCTGCGCGTCCGGAGCCTGTGCTCCGCAACAGGAGAGGCCACAAGAGTGAGAGGCCCACGTATCGGAAAAAAAAAAAAAAAATTAAAAGTAAAATAAAGTCACCTGCTCCTCCCCGAACTAATCACATTCATCATTATTGTCAGGAAGGTTCAGAGCTCTGATTGGCTGGGCGCCAACTCATGCGTGTGGGATAAGCGCAAAGCTCCCACAAAGCAGTCCTACCAGGCCCATGTAGAATAAACGGTCAGGGCTTCCAAAGGAAAAGTTGGGACACAAACAACACAGGTCCAGGCCCCTTTTTGCAGAGTGGGTATGGGGAGGGATTTTACATGTGCCCAACTCTTTCTTGCCTCTGTTCATTGACATGAGTGCTCTTTCCTCTGCCTGGAATGCTCTTTCCACTCACATCCTATGTACCTAAATTTTTTTTTTTTTTATTAATTTATTTATTTATTTTTGGCTGTGTTGGGTCTTCGTTCCTGTGTGAGGGCTTTCTCTAGTTGTGGCAAGCGGGGGCCAGTCTTCATCGCGGTGCGCGGGCCTCTATCGTGGCCTCTCTTGTTGAGGAGCACAGGCTCCAGATGCGCAGGCTCAGTAGTTGTGGCTCATGGGCCCAGTCGCTCCGTGGCATGTGGGATCTTCCCAGACCAGGGCTCGAACCCATGTCCCCAGCATTAGCAGGCAGATTTCTCAACCACTGGGCCACCAGGGAAGCCCCATAAATTTTTTTTTTTAAAGAGATTTATTTATTTGTTTGTTTGTTTCTTGGAGGCGTTGGGTCTTCGTCGCTGCACGCAGACTATCTCTAGTTGCAGCGAGCGGGGGCTACTCTTCGTTGCAGTGTGTGGGCTTCTCATTGTGGTGGCTTCTCTTGTTGCGGAGCACGGGCTCTAGGCGCGTGGGCTCAGTAGTTGTGGTGCACAGACTCAGTTGCTCTGCGGCATGTGGGATCTTCCCGGACCAGAGCTCGAGCCCGTGTCCCCTGCATTGGCAGGCATATTCTTAACCACTACACCACCAGGGAAGCCCCTATGTACCTAACTTCTACATGGACTTTAGGTCTCAGCTTAAATGTCACTCCAAAAGATGCTGCCCCTGACCCCATACATTGTCACCTATATCTGACTGACATTCTCATAGCAATTTTTAAAAAAAATTATTATGAAAGGTCCTTTTTATCTGTAAGACTCTGACTCTGAGTATTGAACACCCACATCATGGAAAGCACTATACCTGATGTTGGCTTTTTTTTTTAATTTATTATTTATTTATTTTATTTATTTTTGGCTTCATGGGGTCTTAGTTGCAGCACGCGGGATCTTTGTTGAGGCACGCGGGATCGTTTTTTGTTGCAGTGCACAGGCTCTTCTCTGCGGCGCGCGGGCCTCTCTCTAGTTATGGAGTGCGGGTTTTCTCTTCTCTAGTTGTGGCGCGCAGGCTCCAGGGCACATGGGCTCTGTAAGTGTGGTGCGTGGGCTTAGTTGCCCCACGGCATGTAGGATCTTAGTTCCCTGGCCAAGCATCGAACCCGCGTCGCCTACATTGGAAGGCAGATTCTTTACCACTGAACCACCAGGGAAGTCCCTAAAAGGTTATTTTTAATTTAATTTCGTTTTGGTTGAAAGTCTGTCTCCCTCAGTAAGCTCCACCAGGGCAAGGATTCCCTCAGCTTTGCCTCTTAGTGTCGCTCATGATTGCATTCCTAGCTCCTGGTTCAGATGCACATGGTAGGTATTCACTCCTTCATTTATTCAGAAATAAATAAATAAATAAAAGGGGGTGTGTGATAAGTGCTAAAGATTCAGGTAAATAAGATATATGTATCCCTGACTCAAGGAGTAGCAACTTCTATATCTCCATTAGACCAGTGTTTTTCTTTTTTTTTTTAATTTAATTTTATTTATTTTTTTATGGCCGGTTCTTATTAGTTATCTATTTTATACATATTAGTGTATATATGTCAATCCCAATCTCCCAGTTCATCCCACCCCAGCCCCCTGCCACTTTCCCCCCTTGGTGTCCATATGTTTGTTCTCTACATCTGTGTCTCTATTTCTGCCCTGCAAACCGGTTCATCTGTACTATTTTTCTAGGTTCCACATATATGTGTTAATACACGATATTTGTTTTTCTTTTTCTGACTTACTTCACTCTGTATGACAGTCTCTAATACATCCACGTCTCTACAAATGACCCAATTTCATTCTTTTTTATGGCTAATATTCCATTGTATATATGTGCCACATCTTCTTTATGCATTCGTCTGTCGATGGGCATTTAGGTTGCTTCCATGGCCTGGCTATTGTAAATAGTGCCGCAATGAACATTGGGGTGCATGTGTCTTTTTGAATTATGGTTTTTCTCTGGGTATGTGCCAGTAGTGGGATTGCTGGGTCATATGGTAGTTCTATTTTTAGTTTTTTAAGGAAACTCCATACTGTTCTCCATAGTGGCTGTATCAGTTTACATTCCCACCAACAGTGCAAGAGGGTTCCCCTTTCTCCACACCCTCTCCAGCATTTGTTGTTTGTAGATTTTCTGATGATGCCCACTCTAACTTAGACCAGTGTTTTTCAAATTGCAAGACTGAATGGATGGTGAAATTAACTTGGTGGATTGCAACTACAATTTTTAAAACATATTTAAAACAATTTTTAAGCAGTATAGCATAGAAAATAGAAATGACCTAGAAAACATCAGAGTGCATCACACATGATAAGGGTGTTATTCCATCACAGTTTTATTTCAGCGTATAATATCAATACACACACACATACACACACCTCCTTATGTATTACTTACTGGGTTGCAGTAAAATGCTTCTTTTACTAGAGGGTGGGTCAGAAAGTTTTGGGAGACTTGCATGAAGCTGCTTGGACTGAAGTGTGATAAGATAGTATCTTTCCTGTTCAGATCAATCCAGAGCTCCAGATGTTGTCATGTCATCACTGGAAAATAACACATGGGAAGCTCATTCTCATTCAAAAACCCAGAGTGGAAGTAGAGACACAATTTCAAGATGCTCTTGTAGGGTGAACTCTGGGTTTCTGTGCTTTGGTTGGCTTGTGTTACATCCTCAAGGCCATTTAATCATATGTACAGTTAAGTGTGTTTTCTCTATTCTTTCTTTTTCAAATGACAGATGACTTGGGCTTCCCTGGTGGCGCAGCAGTTGAGAGTCCGCCTGCCAATGCAGGGGACACGGGTTCGTGCCCCAGTCCGGGAAGATCCCACATGTCGCGGAGCGGCTGGGCCCGTGAGCCATGGCCGCTGAGCCTGCGCATCCGGAGCCTGTGGTCCGCAATGGGACAGGCCACAACAGTGAGAGGCCTGCGTACCGCAAAAAAAACACACACAAAAAAACAGTTGACTTAATGGTTTTCAAAGTTGAATACAAAATTTAAAAAAACTTTTTCTTGCTGCCACATATGGTTGGGCCATAAACTGCATATTCCTAGAAATCACTGAATTAATTAAGATCCTGGAGGAATAGAACTCAGGGAGACTGGGGTGGTGTGAGTGTGGTGTGGAAGGAACTGGGGCTATTGTCCTGAACAGATCGGGCTTGAATCCCTATTTCAGGACTTGCTATGTAGATTTGGGTGAAGGGATCTAATACGCATTTGCTAAAGACTCATTCAGAACTAGGCCCTGTGTCAACTGTGGGAAGTATAGAAATAAACACTATACCATCCACTGTCTCCAAGGAATATACAATCTGGTAGGAGATACAAGTACAACTGAGCCTCAGTTTTCTCATCTGGAAAATGCATATAATAGACCTTCATTCAGTCTATTAGGAATGTGAAATGAACAAATTCAGATACTTAGCTTGGTGTTAATAGACAGTAGAAAGGCATGTGATAAATGTTTTCTATTCAGCTTTATAAAATGAAAAAAACAGTCTTCAATGTTTATGACATCATACAGAAAATCAGATGGTACAAATCAGGTGCAGTTTTGAAAAGCTAGATATGGAAATTCATAACTGAATAAAGGTCTGTGAAAGCAGATGAGGTGTAGATATAGTTGTAGATGAAAGAAAGTGTGTAAATTTTGAATTATTTTAATGGTCTTCCTTTGGGTTATGTGCTTCCTTTGTGGAGTTTCTCAAATTTGGGTCTATATCAGTAAGATATAGGTTTGCTGCAGTTACAAACAACTCCTAAATCTCAGCGGTTGGATATGGCGAAGGTTTATTTCTAGTTCACACTCAGTTGGCTCCTGTCAGCTCTCCAGGGTAGCCATCCTTCATGTGTTGTCTCCAAGATCCACAGCACTGATCCTTTCTTGTGGTACCTTTACATCAGCATGTGGGAAAGAGGATCTGGAGAAAAACACACTCCATTGCTCTCTCTTCTTTTTTTTTTTTCCTGACCATGCTGCAGCTTATGGAATTTTAGTTCCCTGACCAGGGATTGAACTCAGGCCTTCATCAGTGAGAGTGTAGAGTCATAACCACTGGACTGCCAGGGAGTTCCCTCACACTCCATCTCTTAAATGCTTCCATTGAGAGGTAGCAGATGCCACTTCTGCTCACATTTCCTTGGCCAAAGCAAGCCTTATGGCTCTGCTCAACTGTAAGGATTCCATCTAACTTCAAGGGAGCAGGGAAGTCCAATCCTCCCAAGTGCTCTGCAGGGGAAGAGAACTGGAAGTATTAGCAAGTGGTGGTAATCTCTCCTGAGGGTCTCATACTGTTACCAAGGCTGTTGCCCCAGAATCATACTCCTGCCCCTCCCTCAAATGCAAGCCAATTATTCTTATCTAAGTTTCAGGAGGGAGATGCAAAGAGAAAAAAACAAGAACTGCTTAGGCCTAAGATGGTGTAAGATTCAACTTCCGGTAGATCTTGAGCTTCATTATATGCTCATTGTGATGCATTAGAATGCTCAATGACACAGCCACCAGGCCACGACAGTTGACAATTGCCATGACCACAACCAGAAAAGCCCACACAAGGACTGAAAAGGAGATCTGCATCAGTTCCAGGTCCAAACCACACCCCTGTTCCAGGATAACTCATGAGTATTCCTCCTACTCTTTCCAAATCCCTCCCTTTTACTTTTTTTTTTTAAGGCCTATTCTGTGGACTTTTTTTTTTTAATTAATTAATTTATTTATTGGCTGCATTGGGTCTTCGTTGCAGTACGCAGGCTTTCTCTAGTGTGTTGAGCGGGGGCCACTCTTCGTTGCAGTGCCCTGGCCCCTCATTGCAGTGACCTCACTTGTTGTGGAGCACAGGCTCTAGGCGCGTGCGCCTCAGCAGTTGTGGCAAGCGGGCTCTAAAGCACAGGCTCAGTAGTTGTGGCACACGGGCCCAGTTGCTCCGCAGCATGTGGGATCCTCCCGGACCAGGGCTCGAACCCATGTCCCCTGCATTGGCAGGCGGATTCCTAACCACTGCGCCACCAGGGAAGTCCCTCCCTTTTACTTTGACCCTCCAATATATTTGGTGTCTCCACCAGAATTGGAATGAGAAGTTGATTTGTGAACTAGGTTCCTGCTTCTCCATTTTCTGGCTATTGAATAAAGTTTGTGCTCTTCTAGTCTTAGTATAGGTTTCGTTATTGGTTGTGGGAATCTGGTTGGAAAAAGAACCTCCCTGTCTGAGACAAGGGGTCTCGGCCTGGGTTAGGATCCTGGCGCAGGTTCAGTGGACCAACTTGGTAAGAATACCATGCTTCCTGCACTCCAGCTGGTCTTTTTGGTTTTTCAAGTGGCCGCACAAAGGACCCTTGCCTTGGCTGTTTTTTCTGATTGCGATACTCTGGGCCTCCACTCTTTGCCTGGTCTCATCTTCCTTCAGACTGAGGCAAGTTTTCCCTTCCTTAGAGAAACTTGCTTTCTCCTCTCAGTAAATTCCTCCATTATTACTTACTTTCAAAGTGTCAGGCATCCCCCCACCTTATGGCACTTAGGTAATTTGCAGTTATTCATGAGATGTAATTTGCAGTTAATCATGAGATGACTTCATTAATGACTGTTTCTTCCTTTGCAGCAGATGCTGTATGAATCATGTTGTTTTGCTCACCCCCATATCACCACCATTTATCCAGTGCCTGGGACTGTTGCTGGTGAATGAAGAAGAGAATATTCTCAAGAGTCTGGGAAAATTTTTTTTTTTTTAACCCTCCAAACAGTCTGTGTATTATTGGAATTTAACTGTCTTCTATGAATTTCTCGTGGTATCTATTAAGGAGACACTTGACAAAAACTTGCTGATTTCATTGTGGAAGTTCTGTCTGGATGGAACATCCCTGAACCCTCTGAATATGTAAATCTTTTTTTAAAAAAATAAATTTATTTATTTGTGCCTGCGTTGGGTCTTCATTGCTGTGTGCGGGCTTACTCTAGTTGTGGCGAGTGGTGGGCTACTCTTTGTTGCGGTGCGTGGGCTTCTTATTGCAGTGGCTTCTCTTGTTGTGGAGCACGGGCTTCAGTAGTTGTGGCATACAGGCTCAGTAGTTGTGGCTCGCTGGCTTAGTTGCTCTGTGGCATGTGGGATCTTTCCGGACAGGGCTCAAAGCCGTGTCCCCTGCTTTGGCAGGCGGATTCTTAACCACTGTGCCACCAGGGAAGTCCCCAGAATGTGTAAATCTTGATCCTTGTAAGAGGAACATTTATCCACCCCTTGACCAATCTGGGGGATTGAGGACTAGAGGAGTCATTTCACATTGTGCTCTTGTCCCCAGTCTTTCAAATTGGGCGATCCAGGTTTCTGTTTTCCAGAGCCATCCTGTACCTGCTATTTTCCCCATTCATTTGCATAGGTATTTCAATCCTGCTCTAGACATGTGAGCTCGGCTTGATTGACGTATCAAAATTTGCTACAGGGACTTCCTGGTGGTCCAGTGGGTAAGACTCTGAGCTCCCAATGTAGGGGGCCCGGGTTCCATTCCTGGTCCGGGGAACTAGATCCCCCATGCTGCAGCAAAGATCCCACGTGCCACAGCTAAGACCCAGAGCAGCCAAAATAAGTAATTAAATAATTAAATATATTTTTTAAAGTTGCTACAAAAAGTCAAACTGTCTCTTCTACTTACATTTTGAAATATTGACTTGATTAAAAAGCAGAAGTAAAGTCAACTCTTTGGTTTGGTGTTTGCTTAAAGGAAAAAAGGCTCTGATGAAGCTCATTTTTTAGCTAAAGGAATTCCCTTTGAAGTTAGGGCTTTATTTTGCAAATATAAGGCTCTGTGAGCTACCACAGGAGCTGAGTATAGGCTCTCCAATAAAATTTCAGTAGTGGGTGAATCAGGGTGAAACTGCAAATAGGCCACTGGCCAGTTTGAGACATTTCTGCTTCTGATGCCTTCTTAATGGGCCAGAAATTTCTGGATTCCAGCTCTTTAAGGTAGCAGGTTATTTAAAATGTTAATTTAATTACATTGCATCCTTTTTTATAGAAACAGGTTAAACTGCAGTTTCAGGTGGCTTGTCCACAACAACAAACAGGGCAGAGCCTTTGTTGATAAAGAGCTCACATTCCACAAGGCAGAGTCACACCCAAACCCCTTGGGAACCAGGGGTACAATCTTTGATCCAGCTAACACTGCATACCAGAGCTAATTGGTTTTAAAAGTGCCTGATTTATTATTTTTCAACATTCAACTTATATTTCTTTAGTGAATGACACCATTCTAGACTTGCAAGTTAATAAGGCTGAAGACAAATTGCACTTAACATACAATGTGATAAGCATTCTCAATTTGCAAGGCTAGTCCTTGAGTGTCCTTCCTGTCCTTTAGTGCACCCATTGCCTCACTGGCTCCCTTACTAGGGCTCCACCACTTCCTTTCTTGTTTTTTGCCTCTCCTTACTCAATGATGGTCAAACTTCTGGCTAAATTACAACTCTTTTATATGCTTTCTCTATACATATATTTATCTATCTATATTTATATAATAGGTAATATGTGAGCATGATAAAATTTCAAACAGCATAAAAGACAATAACCATAAAAATTAATTCTCCCTTCCACTCTTGTTTCCCAACCTCTAGTTCTCCTTTTCCCAGGCAACCACTGATAGTTTCTTCTGTCTTTCTGATAATAATCTATGCATATACAAATTGTAGCTGACTTTACTGTTCTGCATCTTGCCTATTTCATTAAATAATATTTTGGAGATTGTTCCAGATCAGTTCATATAGAAACACCTCATTATTATTTAAAAAAAAATAAATTTATTAATTTTATTTATTTATATTTGGCTGTGTTGGGTCTTTGTTGCTGTGCGCAGGCTTTCTCTAGTTGCAGTGAGTGGGGGGCTACTCTTTGTTGCGGTGCGCGAGCTTCTCATTGCGGTGGCTTCTCTTGTTGCGGTGTGCAGGCTTCAGCAGTTGTGGCTCATAGGCTCCAGAGCGCAGGCTCAGTAGTTGTGGTGCACGGGCTTTGTTGCTCTGCAACATGGGAGATCTTCCCGGGCCAGGGCTCGAACCCGTGTCCCCTGCATTGGCAGGCAGATTCTTAACCAGTGCGCCACCAGGGAAGCCCCTGCCTCATTATTTTTACAGTTGTATACAGTCACATAATTCAGTTATGACCCGTGTGTATGTATGTGTGTGCTCACCTGTGTGTGTAATTGTTTTATTGAATTTCCCTTCAAAGCCTTATATATATCTTACTTTGCTTTCCTGGAGAATGTGCCTTGTTCCCCCTGAGTCCCTTCTGTCCTCCACTGCCTTTCACTTTCTGTCTCCTTTCTCCTAAGGTTCCTGGCCTTGATGTGTGTGTGTGTGTGTGTGTGTGTGTGTGCACCTTTTTGAAGTGGTCTTTGAAGGCACTTGGGGAAGAGGAGGAGAGAGAGGCAGCATGCCAATAACTGTGGCAGGACAGGATGTTTGAGGCTTTGTTGGCTCTCTCTGATATGGAGACGAGCATCCCGGCCTCCTCCTTCAGAATCTGGGGATGGTAAGTAACTTGTTCTAGGACTCTGTGCAACTCTTTTCATCTTTAAGGGCTTAGATTTCTCCCTGTATAAGATGAGTAGGCTATACAATGTAATTTCTAAGTCTCCAAGCTCCAAGCTCTAAAATTCTAAGAAAATAAGCTCTCAAGTATTCTGCTGGTGGGAGGGTAAAGGGTACATTCCAGAGAGAGGGCAATTTGGCAATATCCTTCAAAATTACAAATACCTATACCTATTGACCAAATAATTCTACTTCTAAGGATTTATTCTGTGGTTACACTTGCATATGCACAAAATGGTATAAATTCAAGGTTGTTCATTGCAGCATTGTTTGTATATCAAAAAATTGGACATAGTCTAAAAATATTCATCAATAAGGGACCAGATAAATGTAGTATTGATATATCCTTACAATGGAACATTATATAGCCTGAAAATAAATGCAGATAGAATGAAATACTGTATCACAATGAGAATGAGCAAAATACAGTTATATGCAGTAGTGTATGAATATCAAAACAGTGTAGAGGAAATGTAGGGCAAAAGCCAAACTCAAAAAGAGCACACACCGTATGAATCTGTTTAATTAAAGTTCAAAAACAGGAAAAAGGAATCTCTAGTGATAGAGATTGTGATAACCCCTGGGGGTAGGGCAGTGACTGAAAGGGATCACAAGTGGGTTCTGAGATATTTGTCATGTTCTCTATTGAGTTGAGAAGTAATTACACAGGTGTGTTCCGTTTGTGAAAATTTATGACGTGGGCAGTTTTTTCTATTCTGTATACCAGTAACAATGTAAAAGAATAGATAAACTCTATAAGCACTGATATCAAACAACCTGATAGATATTATGTGGAAAAAAAACCAAGCATGAATCAAACACTTCCATATGTGTTAAAAATGGAGAAATAGGGCTTCCCTGGTGGCGCAGTGGTTGAGAGTCCGCCTGCCGATGCAGGGGACACGGATTCGTGCCCCGGTCCGGGAAGATCCCACGTGCCGCGGAGCGGCTGGGCCCGTGAGCCATGACCGCTGAGCCTGTGCATCCGGAGCCTGTGCTCCGAAACCGGAGAGGCCACAACAGTGAGAGGCCCGCGTATCGCAAAAAAAAAAAAAGGAGAAATATACCTGTACTTGCTTATAAATGTATACAATACGGCTGGAAAGATGCTCAAGAAGCTGACAACTTTGGTTGTGAAGAGCGAGTAATAGCTGAGAGAGAGACTTTTACTGAACGTTCAGTTGTACATTTTGGATTTCAAATCATGCATATTTACTACTTATAAAATGAAGAGGAAGCACTCAAATTCTAAAAAGGAAAAATAAAAAATGTTTCTGAGCCTAGGAAATTCTCAGAAGTGAGGAAGTACTCATAAGTAAGAAGAAGGAAAAAAGGGGAAAAACACCCCCTAAAAAACACCAAAAGATTATATATTGAATGTATAACTCAGAACTCAGTAGTGGGGAAGTAGAGAACATTTGAATCTTCTAAAATTGAACAGATAGAACCTTTTCTTTATGTTCACCACTTTTTTTTTTCTTTAAAGCTGTATTTATTAAATGCATAAGATAATACATACAATTTTTTTCACATCTTTATTGGAGTATAATTGCTTTACAATGTTGTGTTACTTTCTGCTGTACAACAAAGTGAATCAGCTATATGTATACATATATCCTGATATCTCCCAAACAATGGTTTTAACAGTAAGATATCAAATATCTATAAAGACATTTCAGCCCTCTGAGCTATCCAATGTGATCAGCCTAGTATAAATTCTTCAATCCCTTTCTCTATGCCCCCATGGATATATCTATAAATGGTCAGCAATATACTAACAGGATCATACCACTCTTTATCCCTCTTCAGTTTGCATTTTCCACTTTAGCAATATATCAAGGACATCCCTCTAGGTCAATACAGATAGGTCTAACTAATTTTCATCATTGATCAGTGTATAATATTGCAGAGTATGGAGGGAGTACAATTGGTTCATATATTCCATTACCTATGGACAATCACATTGTTCCTAGTTTGTGTTTGTTTTGCACTTCACATAACACAATAAGCATCTGTGTTAGTTTCCTGTGGCAACCACAAACTGAGTGGCTTAAAATAACAGAAATTGATTCTTTCCCGGATTTGGAGTTCCAAGTCTGAAATCAATGTGTTAGCAGGCTCTGCAAACCTGTTCTGTGGCCCCCTCCTAGCTTCTGGTAGCTGCCAGCAATCCTTGGCATTCTTTAGCTTGTACATGCATCATTCCCAACTGCCTCATTCTTCACATCCCCTTTATCTCGGTGTCTCTATCTCAAATCTTACTCTGCCTTTCTCTTGAAAGGATGCCTGTCATTGGATTTAGGGCCCACCCGAAATCTAGGATGATCTCATTTCAAGATCCTTAACTTAATTACATCTGTAAAGATCCTTTTCCCAAATAAGGCTATGCTCACAGGTTCCAGGTGGGCTTCTTTTGGAGGGCCAACATTCAACCCACCACAACATCCTTGGATCCATCCTTACAATTAGTATTTTCTTTAGTTTTTCTATAGGGCAGAGTTAATGCATTTTTGGGTCAATGGATAGGTACATGTATTTTAAATTTAAATAGGTATTCTCAGATTACTCCTAGAAAGTTTGTGGCATTTACACTCCCATCAGAGCTTGTTTCCTATGTATCGATTGGTCTTTTTGCCAGTCTAATGAGTGAAAAATGGATTACTGTTTTAGTTTGCTTTCTCAATAGAGACTCTTTTATGTTAGAGATATGTGTTTGCCATGTGTTTTGTGCAGTTCTATTCCGTCTATTGTTTTTTGTTTTAACTTGTCTTAGTGTGATGTTATGCAAAACTTTCAAAATATTTAGGTAGAAAATTTTTTTTCTTTGATGATTCTGAGCTTCCTGTCTTGCTTAAAGTTTCCCCTCGCTAACGTTATATTACTATTCTTTAAAAAATTTCCTCTAAGTCTTTGTTTTGTATATTTTTAAGTCTAACTCTTCTGGAACATATTTTTGAATATGGTATGGCTCTAGATTTATTATGAATAGTCAATTAAATCAGGATCCTTGATCAAATAAACTATTCTTTTATCACAGGCTTGTTTGCCACCTTTGCTTTATATTAGGTTTACTTGAGATTCCATCCCAGACTACTCAACTATTTGCCTGAGCTATTACAGTAGCAATAAGTTACAATAACCTTACAATATAGTAGCTTTACAATAAGTTTTGGTTTTCAGTAAGTGAAATTGAAGTGTGCCATTAAGAAAGAGGACCATGAGATTTCCCGGTTGAGGTCAAAAGATAACAGGAGATAAGGTATGCGAACAGGGCTGGGTAAACTGTAAGCCTCTGCAGATAAATGTTAATTATTGCAAAAATGAACACACAGAAAAAGAATCTTGGGCTTGGAATGCTGGACTTTTGCTTTATAACCAGTGCAGGGATTGAAGGGCCAGCTGTGGGTCAGCCGACCTAGCGGCCCCACCCCCAGAAGAGGAGTGACACAGGGGGAGAGGGAAAAGCAAAGTGTAGGGCCCAGGAACCGAGATATCAGTTCAGAGTCGCAGAACTGGGGAGAGTGGCTGTGAAGAGAAGGCCGGCAAGGAAACTAGGAACAGAGAAGTCTCTCGGAGGCGGCTACGAAGGCCGGGGCAGGTGGTGGGTCTCTCCTGAAAGCGGATTGCTGGGGATTCCCGATTCCGAGTCCTCCGGGAGCCTCAAAGAGGAGCTGCCGCACAGCAGCGCCGCTGCTGGGCGGACAGCCGGAGAAATCTAGGCGGCGGTTCAGCCTCCCAGCAGGCACCAACC
>NW_020173725.1:830201-849111 GCF_003031525.2 Neophocaena asiaeorientalis asiaeorientalis | reverse complement strand
CGGGCCGGCGGCGCGCTCTTGCCCGCCACAGCCTGCGGCGCCGGCGACTGAGTGGCCGCTCCGCGCTTCCTGCCGACGCGGAGGACGCCGGCCCGCGGGGGTGCCTAGCTAGCCTGCGGCCCTCCCGGGGCTCTCCAAGGTGAGCGGCTCTCCCCGGCCTCCGGGCGGCAGGGACGCGGCCCTTTGGGTTGCGTTCCTGAGGGGCGTCTGGGGAGAGGCGGCGTCCTCGCCCCTTGTGTCTGTGCGGACACCCGCGAGCTCCTGATCCTCAGATGCCTTTTTGCGCAGGGTGTATTTTAGGGGCGGGGATCCTGGACTGTTGGGATAGGGTCGTGTTTTCAAATGCCGGCGCCGCCACTGAGCAGCCCTGGGGCTTTGGGCCAGAGTATCCGGATTTGTTAGTGGGAATAATTATACGTACTTCACAGGGTTGTTGTGAAGCTAGGACAGGATGATGTACATGACCGAAAAACGAGTGGTTGGTCAGTGGTAGGCTGTTAAGAGTAACTCTGCTGCAGCATCTTCCCTTGTTAGCTATTGCTGATTCTTGGCTGCGGGTGTACTTTTGGGGGGCATTTATTTCCGAAGCGCTTTGATGTTGCAGTAACCTCCACTGGAGTTGTTTAATACAGGAGCCTGTTATCTTAACAGTGGCCAAAATACGAATCCTATAGCCTCATCCTAGAATGCTGGAGTCTCTCTTTTTATTTTTTCTAAGGCTGCCTTGGAATACCTGTCTCAGGTACCGAGTGGGAATTGCTGTTTAAATAAAACAGCGAGTTTTAGGATTCGCTTCAGATGCAAGGTGCTGGGACATATCAAACTTGAAGTGCTTTGCTGTTTAAATAATCTTAAGTGACACTTAAACTGTCACTTGTTACAGAGTATAAACAGAAGAATATGGAAACAGACTCCTTTTTTTGCATTGCTACATACGAAGGGAGTGACAAGTGCTTTTGTAAACATCATCGTGGGCAGTGTTATTTCTGGTGAAGTCATCATAGTTAAATTAGATAAGTACTTATTTTGAAGCACTGAATGGGTGTTTGGAAATATGATTCCTAATAAAATCATCTCCAACGAGTCAGAATTCTCAGCAGTTCATTAATCATTTGGGGATTTTTTGGTTACACTGTAAGATTTTTATGGTAAAAGCAGAACTGCTTAAGTCATGATAAAGTAGCATAGGAAAGGGTGGTCAGGATAAAGATCTTAACCTAGTTCCAGAGGCAAGTGTGGAACAAAGTAAAAATCTTTAGCTTTAAAACTGGGATTGTATTCACTAAAGCAAAAATGACTGAAATCAAAAAACTTTTTTGTACAACCCCTGATTCACATCCTAATGAGGGTCTTCTACCTTCAGAGTGGTTTTTTTTTTTTAATTTAATTTATTTATTTTTGGCTGCGTTGGGTCTTCGTTGCTGTGTGTGGGCTTTCTCTAGTTGAAGCGTGCCGGGGCTACTTTTCGTTGTGGTGTGCGGGCTTCTCATTGTGGTGGCTTCTCTTGTTGTGGAGCACGGGCTCTAGGTGCGTGGGCTTCAGCAGTTGTGGCTGACGGGCTCAGTAGTTGTGGCTCTTGGGCTCTGGAGTGCAGGCTCAGTAGTTGTGGCCCACGGGCTTAGTTGTTCCGCAGCATGTGGGATCTTCCCGGACCAGGCTCGAACCCATGTTGCCTGCATTGGCAGGCGGATTCTTAACTACTGTGCCACTGGGGAAGACCCACAGTGTTTTTTAGAAGTGGAGAAAATCGAGTTGGGTTTTGATTTATTGCCTTTTTTCACCTCTTGTCTGTATTTCTTACTTTTCTTAGAGACTCATCCATAAAGGCTTTTGATCCAACTTGCTTTGTGAATGTAAACAAAATACATAGAAAAAAAATTAACCTTGTAATCTAAATTATCTTCTTCCTTGTAGTCTCATTGTGTTCTTCCTAGATTATAACCTTCCCTGTTGTCTCACTGGTGAACCCAACAGTAGAAGCGCTGCTAGCCACTGTGAAAAGGCTAGGGGTCAGAAGTCACACCTTGGCTCTTAGGCCTGGTCCTGGGTCCCAGGTAGCTGAGACTTTGGGGATGTCACCCAGTCTTTCTGGGCCTCAGTTTTTTTTTTTGTTTGTTTATAGAATTTGAGAGTGTGTGGCCAGCAGGATGGGAGGGTGGTGGTGGATTAGAGTATCATATTACATAAAGGAACCTTCCAGGATACTCCACTTTTATGGTTTTCCTTCTCTTCACTCTGTTTCTCTATCTCTTTTGTTGACTTTTCCTTCTCTTCTTGAATTCAAAACGTCCTAATGCCTCAGGGTGTCCAAGTCCGTCCCTCTACTTTTTTCTACCTGTATTCTCTGAGTGATCTCATCAAGTCCTGTGGTTTAAATACTGTCACTGTGCTGTTGACTCTCAGATTTTTATCTCCAGTTCTGAGCTTCATATTTCTTCTACCTGCCTACATATCTTCACTTCATTTGTCTATCTTAAACTTGACATGTTCAAAGTGGAGCTCTTGATTTCCATTCTTCAACCTGTTCCTTCCCCAGCAGTCTGCATTTCATAAGAGCACCCCTCTACCCCCCTGTTCCACCTACTTAAGTGAAAAATCTGGTGGTCATCCTTAATTCAACGCTTTGCCTCACTGCTCCCCCACTGCCCCACACAACCAGTCCTTCAGCAAACCCTGTTGATTTTGCCTCCAAAATGTATCCCGCATATATTTACTTCACTTTATTTTTAAAAAATATTTATTTACTTTTTGGCTGTATCGGGTCTTAGTTGTGGCACATGGGCTCAGTAGCTGCAGAATGTGGACTTAGCTGCCCCGTGGCATGTGGGATCTTAGTTCCCCTGACCACGGATTGAACCGGCGTCCCCTGCATTGCAAGATGGATTCTTAACCACTGGACCACCAGGGAAGTCCCTACTTCACTTTATTTTTTATTGTCACCACCCCAGTTGTTCCTAGGTAGTAGCTTCCTAACTAGTCTCCTTGCCTCTGGCCTTGCTCTCCTACAGTCCATTTTCAGACAGCAGTCAGAGTGATCTTTACTTAGTCTCCTGCTCCAGGGGCTTCTTATTGCACTAAAAAGTAAGTCCAAACTCTACCTGCATTATCAGCTAATTATCTTGCTTATTTTCTTGTTTGTTTATGGTCTTTTCCCTCCAACATATTATAAACTCTCTGATGGAAGGGACTTGGTCTTCCCTGGGGTATTCTCAGTAACCAGAACAGTGTCTGGAAAATTTAACTAATGTTGAATGAATGAATGTGTGAATGAAATACATTATAAAATCTTCCGATTCCAAGTATAACATGTACTGAACACACTTGACCCTTTTTTGGTCCCAGATTTGTGCAAATGAGGAAGTGATCACAGGGCCTAGAGTTATTCTATTAGGTATCCTTACTTTCTCAGTCTTCATTAAGGTACTGTACCTCCTGAAAAGGCTAAGCATTTAGACGTCAAGCCGTTAATAACAAAAACAAATGTGGATTTTGTTCATTGTATACTGGATCATTAGTATTTTTGTGAATAAGAAACCATACAAGTTTTCCAGCCTTGTTTTGTTCTTTAGAAGCGTTGAATTTTGGTCTTGACTGGAGGGGACTGGTTCTATAGAATGTGGTAGTTTAATCCAGTATTGCATACCAAATCCTATAGGGTAGCAGTTGCAATTTTTACAGAGAACAGGTGTGTTTATTTATTTCAATTACACTATTTTTTAAAAATCTGAGCCCCCCCCTTGTGTGCATTTATGTAAATATCCTCTGAACCATTTGATTCAGTTATCATATCTTACCATATCTTGGAGAGATAAGTCCCTGTCATTTGGCTTCTGCTAACTGCTCACTTGCAAGCCTTGTCATGTTGTAGAAAGAGGCAAATAATTTAGGATTTTCCCCCTGCCTGAGACTGAAGCCCCAAAGACTATCTGGTAGGTTTGTGAAGAAAGAAGGGTATGGAAAAATCAAGGTGTAGAATTCCATTGTCAGAGTAGATAATAGTAAAAAGATACGTTGGAGAAGGAAATCCTAGACTAGAAGAACAATACTGGAAATTTAGTAGAAGAGAAGAAAAAAAGGAAGATAAAGGAGAATATTACAGATTTTCAGGCTTGTGTGGGGCAACTTTGCTTCTCACTCCTTTTACCTTCTCATCTCCCTCTCCAAATTTTGACACTTTTTTTTCCCCTCTGCCTTCTCTCCACTGCCTGATTTGTATGGGCTGTTTTTCTAAGGAGTGCCTATGTGCTTTTGGTAGTTTGATGTCTGCTGGGACACCTTGTGTGAAAGGATACTATCCTTACTTGAAGAGGCCTTTCTGCTTTCTCATAATCAAAGTCTGACTTCCTGTATTTTCCAGCCACTGGGTCCAGCTTTACCCTTTGGAGTGATTCTAAACTGGTGTACTTCCTTTTTAAGTTGTTCTCTCATATATTCCATGGTAACCTTTATGTTATCATCTCCAGGTTAAATAATCCTGAGTCACAAGCTTCCAGTTGAGAGAGGAAAAATGAAAGGTATTAGATGTATGTTTGGGTGTGTATAGTGTGTTACCTACCGGTTGCTCTGATAATGCAGATTGCGTATCTCTAATTTAGACCTTTCTTTTCTGAGTTGATAGTTGTTTTTTTTTTTTTTTTTAATAAAAAAGACATTTCTAAAAGGAGAGTGACATTGAATTTTAAAATTTTACAAAAACTTTTTCATGTACAGTCCTATGAGTTTTAACACATGCCTAGATTCTTGTAACTATCACCACCATTAACAATGTACAGAATAATTCCAACACCCCAAAGAATTCCCTCATGTTACCCCTTTGTGGTCAGCCTCCCCTTCATTTTTAACACTTGGAATTATTTTTTTTTTTTTTTTTTTTTTTTTTTGGGGGGGGGGGTTTTTTTATTTTTAACCCTTGGATTTTTTTTTTTTTTTTTTTTTTTTTATGTTGGGGGTAGGAGTTTATCAATTAATTAGTTTATTTCTGCTGTGTTGGGTCTTCGTTTCTGTGCGAGGGCTTTCTCTAGTTGTGGCAAGTGGGGGCCACTCTTCATCACGGTGCTATTTTTTTATTTTATTTTTTGGCCGCCACACGGCTTGTAGGGTCTTAGTTCCCTGACCAAGGGTTGAACCCAGGCCCTTGGCAGTGAAAGCGCAGAGTCCTAACCACTGGACCGCCAGCGAATTCCCTGGATTTATTTGTTTTTTTAAAGGGAAAGTCTCTCATGCATAGAATATGTTAGAACTTGGAATAAGTGGATAATTGATCAACCTAATTGTTGGTTTTCTTTTAGAAATATAAATGAAAGAACTCCAGTCTTCAACGTAATGGGTTTACATGCAATAAAGTAATAAACTTTGTAGATGGAGGAATGTTTAAAAGGCTTTAAATTAAAAAAAAAAAACTATTGTATAACTTCTGGAACCTGTCAAGTGAGGCAAATCCCATGATGTCAAGTTACAATAGGGAGCATCTAACAAAGAAATTTGGAGGCTAAGTCTGTGATAAAATCATAAAGGATGGCATAACATATCTTCTCATGTGTCTTTGATAAACCCAGAATCCCATTTACTGCAATCGCAGGGTAAGCTAGGGTAAACTGGAGATTAATTTTGCCAAGGATTATGTTATGAAGTCTCAGCTTTTCTCTGTTCTCTCTCTCTAGCATTGTCACCTCTGCTAGACTATCCATTTTATTCCAGCATTTAGTTGTTTCAGGTATTCAACTCTCCTAGGGTTTGAGGGAAAGATGTGCTATCTTTATAGCTATGGTGTATTGCAAAGGTAGCTTTCCATTATTCGTTTAACTTTTTTCCAGCCTAAAGCAGTCAATAATTTAGAAATTCCCTCATTTCCTCAAAAATTTACACATCCTTCCCCTGAGTCCTGGCTCCATGATCTGTCTTTCCCCCACTTTTTCACCAAGAATGTATATTTCCTTATTTTCTTGATTATTTAAAGTAGGTCACCTGAGGTTATTATCTGTTGAGCCTTTAATAGGGGGAATTTACCGCCAAAATAAAGAAAGTTAATCTGACAGTCCCCTGTGTTGTGGTATTGTTAGAGCACAGGTCAGCAGCTCACAGTCCCCTACTGCAAACCCTGGAGGGACTGCTGCATCCCTGACCCTGTAGCTTGTCTCCTGCTGCTCTGGCTACTTGGGAGACCACCGGGCAAATGCTCATTTGCCTTCAATGGAAATGCGAACCTGATTATCCATGCCTTCAGGAGGAGGATTATGTGGATTAAAAGAAATCCATGGGTAATCCAGAAGCTTTATTTAAACTGCAGTTTAACCACATTCCTGACCATAGTTTTTCTTTGCATTTCTAATAACTAATTTATAATATTTACCAATTTCATGTTTACCTCTTTGTACCGTTTAGAAGTAATGGTAGTTATGAAGTAGAGAATATGTGGGAAGGGACAAAGGAGTTAGATAATCTACAGGCATTGCCCCACATAACTTGGTGTTGACTGGATGGTTTAACCAGTAAGGTTTAGTAATGCTTACTAGACCTTGAAGCCCTGAATTCCATGAATTCCTTACCTGCTGAGCCACTGGAAGAGATTTGAGGTGACTGTCAACAAGAGGCCAAACTCCATTTTGAGACATTTGTACTTTACTAGCTTAAATGATTGAGCTTTTGTGATTTAAATGAGTATTGCAGATTGTCAGAATTATAAATTTACTACAATTTGAAGTTCTCTTTAATGTTTATTTAATCACTTAACCTGTTAAACATTTTCATAGGAGTTAAAATGAAGACCTTCTATTTGAGATAGAGGTGCTCATTTCTTGTAGCCAGGCCACTACTTACTACCTCTGACATGTTACTTACATGTAGTTACACAGTAACTAATTTCTATTAAATAGTTGAAATATGGTCATTTAAAATTGCTTATTCTTGAACTACTGATTTAGTGTAGATCTTGTATTTAGATATCATACTATTAAAATCGGTGTTTTCCTCTGACTTTATAAATCATTACAAATTGCTGCCCTTATGTTATCTGAACACAAATTTATTTAAAACTTATTTCTGCAGTTGTATATTTTCAAAAGTTAGGTTCCATGTTTATCAGCTACATGGACATCATTCCTCCAATGAGATTCATTGTAGTTAATTATTAGAGGCATGTCCTGGGGAAAACCAACTGGAATTCTCTTAACACACTTGTTTTTTGCACTGAGGAAACATCCATAGAAGATGGTTGTTGATTTTGGACAATGTTATGATCAATTATAATTATTTTATTTTTGTTCTTTTGATGGCTGTGGAAATTTCACATTTTCATTGGAAATCATTAGTTCTTAACTCTTGATGTACTTCACTCAACATTCCATTATTAAATTATTAAAATTTTCCCTAACTGAGAGGCTTCTGGGTTTTAGATTCTCATTCTACCTACAAGGAATGTCTACTGTGTGTGTGTGTGTGTGTGTGTGTGTGTGTGTGTGTGTGTGTTATAGAGAACTATATATGCTGTACCAACCAGTAACAATTGTTTTACCTTTAACTTATGAAGAATTTACTATCTTCTCCTTGAGAGCCAGGCAATTATTTTTTAATCAGTGACTTCTTTAATTCTATGTATTCTATTGTTATCTGCTTCCTTTTATCAATATGTTCTTTTGTCATTTAAAGCTGTGACTGTCAATATAGCCTATTAGAAAAACTCCTCTGTGTGATTTACTATATAGGATTAAACTATAACCAAAGTTAACATTATTGAATGCTCACCTATGTGTCAGGTTATGCTAACTCCTCTTTGTGCATTATTCATTTTATCTTCATAACAAACTTGTAATGAAGGTACTAATGATATCCTCATTTAAGAGATGAGGAGGGCTCCCCTGGTGGCGCAGTGGTTGAGAGTCCGCCTGCCAATGCAGGGGTTCCGGGTTTGAGCCCTGGTCCGGGAAGATCCCTCATGCCACAGAGCAGGTAAGCCTGTGTGCCACAACTGCTGAGCTCGCGAACCACGGCTGCTGGGCCCACGTGCCACAACTACTGAAGCCTGTGCCTAGAGCCCGTGCTCCACAACAAGAGAGGCCACTGCAATGAGAAGCCCACACAGCGCAACAAAAAGTAGTTCCCGCTCGCCGCGACTAGAGAAAACCTGCACACAGTAACGAAGACCCAATGCAGCCATAAATAAATAAATTTATTACAAAAGAGATGAGTAAACTGAAGCTTTGGGAAGTTAACGTGCCAGGTGGCACACAGCTTTTAAGTGGGAGAGTCAGGTTTTGAACTCTGGTCTGTATGACTCTAGAATTTATGCTTTTGCTTATTTATTTATTTTTAAATTTATTTTTTTTGAGGACTAGTTGATTTACAATATTATATAAGTTTCAGGTGTACAACGTAGTGATTCACAATTTTTAAAGGTTATACTCCATTTATAGTTATTATAAAATATTCCCTGTCTTGTACAATGTACTCTTGTAGCTTATTTATTTTATACATAGTAGTTTGTACCTCTTAATACCCTACCCCAGGAGTCCCCAACCCCCAGGCCACAGACCGGTAGTGGTCCAAGGCCTGTTAGGAACTGGGTTGCACCGCAGGAGATGAGTGGCAGGTGAGCGAGCAAAGCTTCATCTGAAAAATTGTCTTCCACGAAACTGGTCCCTGGTGCCAAAAAATTTGGGGACCGCTGCCCTACCCCATCTTGCTCCTCCCGCCTTCCCTCTCCCTACTAGTAACCACTAGTTTGTTCTCTATATCTGTAAGTCTTTTTTCTTATATTCACTAGTTTGTTTTAATTTTTATATTCCACATATAAGTGTTATCATACAGTATGTGTTTCTCTTTCTGACTTATTTCACTTAGCATAATATCCTCCATATCCATCCATGTTGTTACAAATGGCAAAATTTTGTTCTTTTTATTTATAATGGAGTAGTAATCCATTGTATATATATATATATACACTGCAGGCAGATTCTTAACCACTGTGTCACCAGGGAAGCCCGAGACTATATAAGTTTAAAGTGTTGCTTTTTAGTGTAATAATCACCACCTTCATTTTACAGTACCTGGGTATTTGAAAACAGGAAGCAATTTTCTAATCATTTAACCATTAACTTTCACTCACTACTCTTAAACAAGTTTTTATGTGTATAGTCCTGTTTTATGGATTAGAGTTAACAGTTAAACAATGAATTAGTTATGTGATATAGTGTACCTTTTTTTAAAAAATAAATATTTATTTATTTATTTTGGTTGCACTGGGTCTTAGTTGCAGCATGCGGGATCTTTAGTTGGGGCATGTGGGCTTCTTAGTTGTGTCATGTGAACTCTTAGTTGTGGCAGGCATGCGGGATCTAGTTCCCTGACCAGGGATCAAACCCCGGCCCGCTGCATTGGGATTGCGGAGTCTTACCCACTGGACCACCAGGGAAGTCCCATACCTTTGTTTTGAATGTAAGATGAGCTTTTCCTTTTCCCTTGGCTTTACAATTGGACTGTGGTTTGTCATATATGTGTAAGTAACAAAAATACTTAATGTATGACTTTGTATAGTTAGAGGTCCTAGTCCGCTTGTGTAGATCATCTCTACAGATTTTTTTTTTTTGCAGTACATGGGCCTCTCACTGTCGTGGCCTCTCCGGTTGCGGAGCACAGGCTCCAGACGCGAAAGCTCAGCGGCAGTCCAGCCGCTTCGCGGCATGTGGGATCTTCCCAGACCTGGGCACGAACCCGCATCCCCTGCATCAGCAGGCGGACTCTCAACCACTGCGCCACCAGGGAAGCCCTACAGAGTTTTAAAATAAGAAAACACAGGTTTTTTTTCCTCTTCTGCTTAGGTAATTTGTTTGGGTGGTATATTAAAACATGTTGCTAAGCTTGATCCTAAATTATTGGGGATAGAGGAAGTTAGACATAAATTTACTTTTTTTTTTTCATAAATTTACTTTGAATAAATGAACCAATAGACTACAGTTGTTAATCCCTTAACTTAAAAAAATAGTGAATTGAGAAGCATTAATACTATTTGGCCTTTTTTTTCATATTCACAGGAGAAAGGAATGTGAGCGTTAACATTACATCTACCATTAGTAGTACTCAGACACATAGAAGGAGATGCATAGGATACAATGGAGGTTTTCTTTCTAACTCTGGAGCCCAGTTAACTTGTTTCAGGCAAGTTTCTGGTTGTGATGCCATTATAAGCCATTATGACAGCACATCCAATCTGCAAATGGGGGATTTGTGATTATTTTCTTTACAGCTAAAGAGTTGAGCTCTTACTGAGTATGCCTCTTCCCATAGACAAGCCGTGTGTGGGCCCAAATTGGGACAGGTGGGTCACTTTTCCCTCTTAGAAGTCTGAACTTTTTTCTGTTGACAGTAATCTCAGTGACTCACAAATGTTATTTTAGTTACCCAGTTCGCCTTTAACATTATTTCCCAAATTGTGTATTATTTTACAAAATAAAATGCAAGCGCTTAGAACAGGAAAATCCTATCTTATAAATTCCATAATAATTGTTTTGAGCTAATCACTATTTTAAATTCATTTATAAGCAATGGTGTCTATAGATGAGAACTGTGTAGTTACAAAATTACAGGTATTCTTTCGTCATTCCTGAGTGGGTGTGGAGACCTAAAGCCACTGATGTATTATCCATTTTGAAAATGAACTATTTAATAACAAGAGAAGTTTTGGACTGACTACATCTAGTTAGTTGTATGCTGAGGTTGGGATCTGATTTTAGTAAAGGAAAATATTTTTAAGGAATACAATTCTTCTTGAAGTCTTCATATATTATTGACAGTGTCAATAATGTTTGCCTTAAAATGTAATCTTTTTTTTTTTTTTTTTTTTTTTTTTTTTGGCAGTACGCGGGCCTCTCACTGCTGTGGCCTCTCCCGCTGCGGAGCACAGGCTCCGGACGCGCAGGCCCAGCGGCCAGGGCTCACGGGCCCAGCCGCTCCGCGGCATGTGGGATCTTCCCAGACCGGGGCACGAACCCGCGTCCCCTGCGTCGGCAGGCGGACTCTCAACCACTGCGCCACTAGGGAAGCCCTTAAAATGTAATCTTAAAAGGTAGCAATCTTTTTTTTTTTTTTAGAAAATTGCTAAGGTCATTTTATTTTTTAAATTAATTAATTTTATTTTTGGCTGCATTGGGTCTTTGTTGCTGCACGCGGGCTTTCTCTAGTTGTGGTGAGCGGGCTTTCTCTAGTTGTGGCAAATAGGGGCTACTCTTTGTTGTGGTGTGCGGGTTTCTCATTGTGGTGGCTTCTCTTGTTGTGGAGCACAGGCTCTAGGCACGTGGGCTTCAGTAGTTGTGGCCCGTGGGCTTCAGTAGTTGTGGCCCGTGGGCTCAGTAGTTGTGGCCCACGGGCTCTAGAGTGCAGGCTCAGTAGTCGTGGCACATGGGATTAGTTGCTCCGTGACATGTGGGATCTTCCTGGATCAGGGCTTGAACCTGTGTCTCCTGCATTGGCAGGCAGATTCTTAAAACACTGCACCACCAGGGAATCCCTAAAAAATTTTTAAAAAATTTTTGGCCGTGCCACGCAGGTTGTGGGATCTTAGTTTCAGGACCAGGGATCAAACCTGCGCCCTTGGCAGTGAAAAGCGTAGAGTCCTAACTGGACCGCCAGGGAATTCCGTGCATTATTATTTAAAATGGAAAAATTCTTTATTTTTTAATGTACAAAGTAGTTTATTTTTTTCAGGAATTTAAAAATACATACCAATTTAAACTGAATACACGTTAAGTTAGTGTTTTATTTCCCAACTATGCAGTTGATATTATAAGGAACTGCTCCATTCAGTTAAAACCTAATGAATAACATCAACTTTTTCTGGCTTACTTTTCTGAAGATAATTGGTACATAAACATATAATTTAATCCTTTTTATTATTTATTTATTTTTATTTTGGCCATGCCGTGTGGCTTGCAGGATCTCGGTTCCCCAACCAGGGGTTGAACCCAGGCCACGGTAGTGAAAGCCCATAATCCTAACTACTAAGCCACAAGGGAACTCCCTTGATGCAGGCTTTCTGAAAGGATACCCAAAAACTGCTATACGTTGGTTGCCTCTGGGGAGTGTAACCTCGGATGCTGAGAGACATTTGTGGTAGGGAGACTTTATTGTATATCTGTTTGTGCTTTTGAATTATGTGCCTTTGAATTTCCTTTTGTGCTTTTGAATTTATGTAATCAATGCATGTAACTACAAAGTAAAGAAATTCAGCTATTTTGATGATTAAAAAGGTAATTTTGTAAGGTATTACAGAATTAAACACAGTGGACACTATAATGTTTAGTTTAAGTATCATTAAAGCTTAAGAAAATTGTATTTATTCTGTCTTCTACCTTGACTTGTATTATACCTGTACAATTAATGCATAGGTGGGTAAGATGGAGGTCTAACCCTGTGTTAGGCATATTAATAATGATAGCCAAGGTTTATGGAATGCTTACAATATAGCAGGCACTTTGCTAAATCCTTTATGGTGGCATTGCTTGTTTGCTGCTTTCCCTCTGAGGGAAGGGCAACTATCAAGAATATTAATTTTTGGGGCTTCCCTGGTGGCGCAGTGGTTGAGAGTCCGCTTGCCCGCTGCAGGGGATACGGGTTTGTGCCCTGGTCCTAGAAGATCCCACGTGCCGCCGAGCGGCTGAGCCCGTGAGCCATGGCTGCTGAGCCTGCGCGTCCGGAGGCTGTGCTTCGCAAGGGAAGAGGCCGCAACAGTGAGAGACCCGTGTACCGCAAAAGGAAAAAAAAAAAAAAAAAAAAAAAGGAATATTAAGTTTTCATTTCAGTTGTTACCTCTTTCCTGTATTGAGTTGTCAAAAGCAATTTTAGGGCTTCCCTGGTGGGGCAGTGGTTAAGAATCTGCCTGCCAATGCAGGGGACACGGGTTTGAGCCTTCTGGGAAGACCCCACATGCCGTGGAGCAATTAAGCCCATGTGCCACACTACTGAGCCTGCACTCGAGAGCCTGTGAGCCACAAATGCTGAGCCCACGTCCCACAACTACTGAAGCCCACGCGCCTAGAGCCTGTGCTCCGCACCGAGAAGCTACCACGGTGAGAAGCCTGCACACCGCATTGAAGAGTAGCCCCCGCTCGCCACAACTAGAGAAAACCCGCATGCAGCAACGAAGACCCAATGCAGCCATAAATAAATAAATTAATTTAAAAGGAAAGTAATTTTAATATCAAATCCTCACTGGTGGCAGTTCTCAGATGTATTCACATTTTGCTACACACCAGGATCCAAAGCTATTACTGTCTCTTTGAAGGAGATATCAAACCGATCCAGAATGAGCAGGATAATTATTTTAGTCAATAGTTTCTACTCCATACGCTTCAATCTTTTTATCAGACTGCTTTAGCAGCTATTAAAATTTGTCTGAAATTTTAAAAATAGATTAATTTGGTTGCCTCTAATCATCAGATTATTTGGAGAATTGCTCAACTGTCCCTTGATTGCATTTGTACAAGTAACCCAAGATCCTTGGAGTAGAATTATAAAATATACTTCTGTGATCTGAGGGCAGACTTGGAAGGATTCCCTTCAAAGGTAGGGAGACAGGGAGGGGAAGTATTACAATATATGCAGTCCAGAAGAGCAGTGAGGGATGCTTAACTATGACAGTGGGTTTGAGAAGGGGAAATTTGCATTAGAGAGATACTGAACATTTTTTTTTAAAGATTTATTTATTTATTATATATTTATTTAATGTATTTTTGGCTGCATCGGGTCTTAGCCGCAGCATGAGGGATCTTCGTTGTGTTGCGTGGGCTTCTCTTTAGTAGTGGCATGCAGGTTTTTGCTTCTCTAGTTGTGGCGCACAGGCTCCAGGGCGCAGGCTCTGTAGTTGTGATGCGTGGGTTCCAGAGCACGTGGGCTCTTTAGTTTGCAGCACGTGGGCTCTAGTTGAGGTGCGTGAGCTCAGTACTTGTGGCATGTGGGATTAGTTGCTTGGCGACATGTGGGATCTTAGTTCACTGACTAGGGATTGACCCTGCATCCTCTGCATTCATTGTAAGGCAGATTCTCCACCACTGGACCACAGGGAAGTCCCGATATTGAACACTTTGCAAGTTACTGGGTTTCTGGAAGGAATAGAAACATCAGGAGGAAAAGGAAAGTTTCTTTAATTTTGTTTAACAGGACTGTGTTTAGGTACATATATGTGTGTGTGGTGTGTAAGAGATTCACATTTTGGGTAATTTCTTCTGTTAGGAAAAGTAATGCTTTTAGAAAAAGATAACACTCCTGCTACTTTCAGGTTTTATTAAAAAAATAAAGTTAATGGGAATTAGCTTTTAGGTACATTTCACCTTTCCTGAAATGTCCCTAGTTATTCAGTAACCATATACTAGTTGTAAAAAATTCAAATAAAGAAGGAAAATACAAGAGAAAGTGAAAGTCCCCTTTCAGACCTTTCTACTCCAACCTCCTCTGTTCTCCCCATTCCCATTGCCCTCCTCAGAGATAATTATTATTCCAGCATTTATTGTTTGTAGATTTTTTGATGATGGCCATTCTGACTGGTGTGAGATGATAAGAGATAATTATTGTTATACTCAGGCATATAGCCTGCATTCCTTTCTCTGTACATTTTCATATCTATCTATGTATCTATGTATCTATCTATCTGTTTTCCTGGGTTATCTTTCCTTTATTTCTTTGGCAGAAAGTAGTAGGTACATGTATATTTTCTTAATTCCTCTTTACAAAGAGTAACATATTACAGATATATAATTTATTTTAAATAGGATCATTTTACATTTTCTATAAGTATCTCTTTTATATTTGATTGAAGTTTACCAAGACAGTTATCATTTTTGACTTTAACACGTATTTTTCCAGTTTATTATTATTATTATTATTTTTTTGCGGTATGCGGGCCTCTCACTGTTGTGGCCTCTCCCGTTGCGGAGCACAGGCTCCGGACGCGCAGGCTCAGCAGCCATGGCTCACGGGCCCAGCTGCTCCGCGGCATGTGGGATCTTCCCGGACTGGGGCACGAACCCGTGTCCCCTGCATTGGCAGGCGGACTCTCAACCACTGTGCCACCAGGGAAGCCTCCAGTTTATTATTTTTTAAAATTATTTTTTTGGCTGCGTTGGGTCTTCTTTGCTGCACGCAGGCTTTCTCTAGTTGTGGTGAGAGGGGCCTACTCTTCGTTGTGGTGTGCGGGCTTCTCATTGCGGTGGCTTCTCTTGTTGCAGAGCATGGGCTCTAGGCACGTGGGCTTCAGTAGTTGTGACTCATGGGCTCAGTAGTTGTGGTTCGTGGGCACTACTAGAGTGCAGGCTCAGTAGTCGTGGCAAATGGGCTTAGTTGCTCCACGGCATGTGGGATCTTCCCGGACCAGAGATTGAACCTGTGTCCCCCTGCATTGGCAGGCGGATCCTTAACCACTGTGCCACCAGGGAAGTCCCCACATATTTTTCTAACACCTATTTATGTTTTCAGATTTGTGCTACACAGACTTTTTCCTTAAAGAGATTCTTTGAAATCTGTTCAAGTTGGGGAGGGGATATGTGAACAGGGGAAACCTAGAGACACAGATGTGGTTGGCTCTTGGATTGGAAGAATCAACATTGTGAAATGACTATACTATCCAAAGCACTCTGCAGATTCAGTGCAATCCCTATCAAAGTACCAATGGCATTTTACACAGAACTAGAACAAAAAATGTTACAATTTGTACGGAAACATAAAAGACCCCGAATAGCCAAAGCAATCTTGAGAAAGAAAAACAGAGCTGGAGGAATCAGGCTCCCTGACTTCAGACTATACTACAAATCTACGATAATCAAGACAGTATGGTACTGGCACAAAAACAGAAATATAGATCAAAGGAACAGGATAGAAAGCCCAGAGATAAACCCACGCACATATGGTCACCTTATCTTTGATAAAGGAGGCAAGAATATACTGTGGAGAAAAGACAGCCTCTTCAGTAAGTGGTGCTGGGAAAACTGGACAGCTACGTGTAAAAGAATGAAATTAGAACACTGCTTCACACCATACACAAATGTGGTTGGTGAAATATCATTTAATCTCATAGGTTCTCAGAATTTAAGAGAAGACTTAGGGATCACTTAGTTGCTAGACTAGGAAACTGGTTCTCTTGTGTTTACTGTTCAGGAGGAATATCTCCAGTGTTCTGTGTTTCCACTTACATAGAGTTTCACTCTCTGGAACTCTGGTGAGAAGATGGAGATAGAAGAATGGATGATATAGTACCATTGCATGGCTTTAGGCATGTTTTTTTTAACCAAGCAGCTATAGAGTAGTTGCTTAATGGATCTGTGTCAAGCTGGAGGGCTTTCAGACTCACTGAAAGATATTTTTTATTCAAATTCTTAACTTTTTTGGTTACATGATAGATACTACTTTCAAAATTTGAAAGTACCAGAAACACCCTTCCTCTCTTCTGGACAGGCAGCCAAAGCCATCAGTTTCTCATATGCCCTTCAGCGAGATTTTGCTTTTTCCAGTATATACATGTGTATGTATTCTACTCTTCCACACACTGTTTATGTAAATATCATATTCCCTTCTTTTAAATTACATAAATAATTAGTAGAGGTTGGAATTATGGACGGAAAGGGAAACTGATGTATATTGTACCATGAATGATAGCTAGCCTTGACCTACAGAAATAATATGCATAGCTCTTTAGTTGATCTGTATAAAGTATTCTAAGACCAGTTATTACTTCCTTCATCCATTTCTGTACTCATTAGACTTGATTCAGTTTTGCTTCTGCATTTCTGTCACTAGGTATATGTGAAAGAATTCTGTACTTCTTTCTTTTTTCTATATAAGCACTTAATCCTTTCACTTCATTTTTTAAAAATTTTTATTTTACTTTTTGGCTGCACCATGCAGCATGCGGGATCTTAGTTCCCTGACCAGGATGGAACCTTTGCCCCCTGCAGTGGAATCTCAAGAGTCTGTTAAGTGCTGGACTGCCAGGGAAATCCCCTCACTTCATTTCTTTATTTTTTAAATTTATTTTATTTTTCAATTTGAAAGCAGTCACTGTTTATTAACTGACCGGATTACAAAAATAATCATGGTAGATACCTTAGTTCATTCTTCTTATAAGTCTGTTGATCTGGTCTTCCCTGTTGCCAGCATCTCCACCTTCTACAAAATGAGTAGTCTTTTTCTTCATTCCCCCTCGTGGAGAAGACAATTTGAAGGGCCACAGGAAGTTGTTTTCTTCTTTGAAACGTTTTCCAACAGTATAGATCTCATGAATCAGATCCTCCATGCAGATAATACCGTATTTGCCAAGAGATCCAGCAATCAACACGTTATCCGTCAGGGCAGTTTGCTTCTTGTTGATTTTGCCATAACCACGCTTGTAGATCAGTTCATTTACTGACTTCAGGTTTGGGTACCTCCATGCAATGTATGGTTCCACAATTCTCAGCATGTTAATTGAAGCCTCGTTGAGCTTCACAAAGGTGCCATTGAAAATCTGACGGAGGCGAAGAAGCTGCAACACCTTTCGAACCTTTGGGCTCATACCATTGATACCTCTGATCCTGATGACAAATGCCAATTTGGGTTCCGCGGGTACGTAGAAGTTGCCAGCTTTTCTTGCCATCCTAGCCATTCGAATTTCAGTTCTGTACATCTGCCAGTATTCCTTGTGATAGCGCTTAGCTTTTTCATAGATAAGCTTCTCCTTGCCTTTCGAAGCATCTTCTGGGCAAATTTCTTTCTCAGGCGCTTGATCTTAAGCTCTGCGAAATTCTTTCGCTTCTTCTTAAGGGTTTCTGGCACAGCAGGAACCTTCTTTTTCTTCTCAGCACCTTCCATGGTTCCAGCCGGGAAAGAGCCATTTCTTTATTTTTTGTTATATATTTAGTAAGCAGTTACTGTCTACTATCTGTGGAGCCTGATGCTGTTTCTTCCCCCCCCCGCATTTTTTTTGGCAGCAGCTTTATTGATATATAATTTGCGTATAATGCAGTTCATCCATTTCAATTGTACATTTCAATTTTTTTTGTATATTCAGAGTTGTGCAGACCTACCAAAATCAATTTTGGAAAAATGTTACCACCTCAAAAAGGAACCTTTTAGCTGTCATTTTCAATCCCATCCTTGCTCCCAGCTCTATGCAGTGAATAATTTATGTCTGTATAGATTTGCCTCTTCTGGATATGTCATATAAATGGAATCATAATATGAGGTCATTGTGAATGGCTTCTTTATCATGTTTTCAAGGTTCATCCATACTGTGGTATCAGTACTTCCTTTTAATTGCTGAATAATTCTGTTTCCTCTTTCAATTTCACTAATAAATGTGTTTTGCTACGTATTGGGCTGTTAATCAGGAGTATCCATGCCCTAGGTTTTCCTTCTGTGTATCACCTAGTTGTTAACATTTTGCTGTGTATTGATAAGTCTCTAATAGTATTGGCAAAGAGAGGGAAAAGAGTGAGCTGTTTGTTAATATCATTGGCAAGCATTTTATTTTAAAAGGAGTGTGAAACTTGGGAATTACTCTTGGATTTAATTTTTCATGTTTTTTCCCACAACCCCTAGTATTTGTTTATTTTTCTCGGGAGAAGGATTTATTACTTGCACAAGTAAGGAGAACACTGGGGGTCTTTTCCAAAGCAGTGTCTCTTCTATTATTTATTATTTAATAAATTTATTATTTATTTGAGCTAATAAATACTGTCTATAATATCTCCACTTGAACTTAAATTAAGGTGGAAGATAGTCAGATGTAGAATTATAGTGTTGGAAAAGAGACAGTTTCATATCTGGAGCACTCTTATTGTGAAACCCAGTACAGACTAGTCTCCTGTAAAGAGTTTCACAGAACACCTTCAGTTTCCTTAATTTTTTTTTTTTTTTTTTTTTTTTTTTTTTTTTTTTTTTTTTTTGTTTTTTTTTT
>NW_020173725.1:817678-830152 GCF_003031525.2 Neophocaena asiaeorientalis asiaeorientalis | reverse complement strand
TTGAGTTGCCTTAATTTAATCTGAGGTATTTTGTTGTGTCTCCCCCCACCGCAACATGGCTTGTGGGATCTTAGTTTCCCGTCCAGGGATTGAACCTGCGCCCTCAGCAGTGAAAGCTGGAAGTCCTAACCATTGGGCCGCCAGGGAATTCCCAGTATTTTAAATAGTGATTTCTGAGTTAATCTATCAGGCATCAAAGAACATTTAACATATGTTGTTTTTTATAAAGAGATTGGTTCCTGAAGTGTTTTGTTTTTGTTTTTTTGGCTCTGATGGGCTTTTTCATGAATAGATAGGAGGTTTTTTTCCCCCCACATAAGTATTTTAAGATCTTTTTCAAGAACATGAGAAGTATCTCTTTAACCAGATGATGTCTCTGTTGAATTTTCAGGAGATGGAACTGGTGTGGTAAGAACTCACGAGTAGGCTTAGTTGTGTTGATGCATCACTGCTCAAAAGTGTGATCCCAGTGCCCATTGCCATGCCCACTGTTATAGCCTTCAGAAATCAAAAGTTAATAATAAGAAAATATGGGTTTATATTTTATCTTCATTTTTCTATTCTTTTTATTGTATTTTAGTAAAGCACTGGATTGCTTCAATTGTGGGGGAACCCCACTAGTTCATTACTACTGACAGTTTGAAAAGCACAAGGAACTGTCAAATGTCTAGGCTCCAGCTTTCAGGGAGCCTCTGGTTACGTGGATTTAGGTTTTCAGGATTTTATTTTATTTTATTTTTTTTCAGGATTTTATTTTATTTTATTTTTTGCAGTATGCAGGCCTCTCACTGTTGTGGCCTCTCCCGTTGCAGAGCACAGGCTGTGGACGCGCAGGCTCAGTGGCCATGGCTCACGGGCCCAGCCACTCTGTGGCATGTGGGATCTTCCCAGACTGGGGCACGAACCCGTGTCCCCTGCATTGGCAGGCAGACTCTCAACCACTGCGCCACCAGGGAAGCCCAGGATTTTATTTTTAATTGAAATTTTAATTGAGATAATTGTAGATTCATATGCAGTTGTAAGAAGTAATAGAGGTCTTTGTATACTTGACCAGGTTTCCCCCAGTGGTGACATTTGTAGAACTATAGTATAGTATCATAACCAGAATATTGACATTTATACAATCTACTAACATTATTCAGATTTCTCCAGTTTTACTCGTACGTGTGTGTAATAAGTTCTACACAATTTTGTCACCTGTGTAGGTTTTTGTGTGCACCACCACAGTCAAGGAACCTAACAGTTCCAACGCCGTAAGGATCCCTTGTGTTGCATGTTTATAACCACATCTACCTCTAGCACCCACCCTGCCCACCTCCATTCCCCACTGTGGTTCTTTATGTAAATGAAATCATTCAGTATGTAACCTTTTGAGATTGGCTTTTTTCACCTGGCATAATTCCCTGAAGATTCATCCAAATGTTGCATGTATTAGTAGTTTGTTCCTTTTTATTGCTGAGTAGAAGTCCATGATATGGATGAACCACAGTTTGTTTAACCATTCACCTGTTGAAAGATTTGGATTGTTTTCAGTTTTTGGCTGTTAAAAATAAAGCGAGTATGAACATTTGTTTTTTGTGCGAACATAAGTTTTCATTTCTTTGGGATAAATGCCCAAGAGTGCAGTTGCTGAATTGTATCGTAAATGCATGTTTAGCTTTTTATAAGAAACCGCCACAGTCCCTTTTATCATACAAGAACTAACTGAGAAGCCTTCTCTAAACAGATGCTAGCTGCAATATATAAACAGATCCTAGCTGAGCTGCTGTTCTGGTTGAAGTAAGCTTAGAGTTCCACCTACTTGATCACCACCCAGGGACTGTGCCAGCCTTGTCCGCTCTCTTCACCCAGGCTGGAACGCAGAGCTGGACAGGTGAAGTCACTTTAAGGAATTAAAAAAAAAATCAGAAGTGATTTTAGGCTTGTTACTGGCAAAACTGGTATTGGAACTCAGGTTTCTTTCTTTTTTTTTTAAAGTTTTATTTTTATTATTTTAAAAATACGTATTTATTTATTTTGGCTGTACCGCGTCTTAGTTGCCGCATGCGGTATCTTTAGTTGCAGCATGCGTGTGGGATTTAGTTTCTTGATGAGGGATTGAACTCGGGCCCCCTGCATTGGGAGAGTGGAGTCTTACCTACTAGGCCACCAGGAAGTCCCTGGAACTCAGGATTCTTGATACCTAGTTTTTGTTGTCTTTATAAATCAGTTATACTTTCATATGTATGGTTTGAAGGATCAAATAGTCCTCCAAGGTTTGTTATCAAAAACAATAGCATTGGGCGTCCCTGGTGGTGCGGTGGTTGAGAATCTACCTGCTAATGCAGGGGACACGGGTTTGAGCCCTGGTCTGGGAAGATCCCACATGCCGCGGAGCAACTAGGCCTGTGAGCTACAACTACTGAGCCTGTGTGTCTGGAGCCTGTGCTCCGCAGCAAGAGAGGCCACGATAGTGAGAGGCCCGCGCACCGCGATGAAGAGTGGCCCCCGCTTGCCACAGCTAGAGAAAACCCTCGCACAGAAACAAAGACCCAACACAGCCAAAAATAAATAAACTAAATAAACAAACAAACAAACAAACAAAAAAAAACCAATAGCATTTTTTGAGGGTCTATATAGCATCCAAACAGTGTTTGAAAATAATGATACAGTCCTGTCCAGTTGGTTTAAAACTTGTGTCTAGGGCTTCCCTGGTGGCACAGTGGTTGAGAATCTGCCTGCTAATGCAGGGGACACGGGTTCGAGCCCTGGTCTGGGAGGATCCCACATGCCACGGAGCAACTAGACCCATGAGCTACAACTGCTGAGCCTGCGCGTCTGGCTCCTGTTCTTCGCAACAAGGGAGGCCGCGATAGTGAGAGGCCCGCGCACCACGATGAAGAGTGGCCCCCGCTTGCCGCAACTAGAGAAAGCCCTCGCACAGAAACGAAGACCCAACACAGCCATAAACAAATAAATAAATAAATATAAAAAGAATAACAACCCAAGCCAAGCTGTAGGATTTATTTTAAAACAAACAAACAAAAAAACTTGTGTCTAAATTGTCATCAATGGCACATTGCAAGCAACAACATTAATAAAAGTATAACTTCACAAAAGACAAACAAAAACAAACAAAAAATAGCATTCTGCTGCTCCACTCCCATCTAAAGTAATTGTACCAGAGCATTTACCATTAACATATATATATTATTTGGTACTGAATTATGTTCCTTTTATTTCTACTTTATAATACTTAGGACTGTTCCTAACCTATACATATTTAAAATTATGTTTAATTTGCATTATTTGTAAATTATGTTTCAGAATGTTAAAGGGATATTATGAAATAATTGTTATTTTAAAAAAAGGGAGCACCGGGTCTGACGTGACTGCGAACCCGACGGTAGGTGTGATGTGGTGGTGTGCAGCACAGGGGAAAACTTTGGTGACAGGGAGCCTGGCATCTTGGAGAAATGAAAAAGGAGGCCATATATAGCTTGAGAGGAGAGGGATAGGGAGAGATGTGTAGAATAAGGGATATATAGGATGAGTTCAAGAGGGAGGTAGAGTCTGTGTTGGACCTTGTAGGAAGAAGCTTGGAGATTTGTTTGACTAGAACAAAAGCTGAGGTGTTGTGAGGTATGGAGTTGTTTGACCAAGCGAAATTATATCTGAAATGGACTTTAAAGATCATGTAATTTAACCATCCCATTTTACAAATAAGAAAATGAAAGTTAAGGGAACCTTCCCAAGGTAAAACAATTAACAGATGAGTGGGAGCTTGAACTTGATGGTGTTAGTTCATTAGTTTGGGAGCATTTCAGGTTTTGAGCAAGAGAATTCCAAGATTGAGGAGATGGCTGGATGGCTGTGTGCAGGCTGGAGGTAGTGGGGAATGGTCATCTGCAAAGTCAGGCCCGTGATTTTATCCTTTGGTTAAACAGAATCACTAAGTACGAGTTCGTTCTTGACTTATGCTCAGTTATTTAATAGTTTTGTGTGTTAGTGTGCTTGTCTCCCCTTCTAGATAGTATGCCCTCTACTTTTACTTCCCATACATGCTGGCTCAATAATTTATTTTTAAGTAATGAGTTTTACACGTATGTTCCCCCAGCATCAGGATATAAATTGGGCCACTAGCTTATTAGAATCTTCATTTCTTCTTCCTGCATTGACTTTTTACCTAGTTATATATTTTAGTTCAATAGAATAAATGGTTACCTGCAAAGATTAGTTCATGTTCTCTATAGCAAAGCTCTTCTCTAGCAACCGTACTTTAAAATAATACTGAAAATCAGGAAATAGGAACTTTGTGGTTGAGATCTTGTTCAGAAGATTTTTTTTTTTTCCGTTACGCAGGCCTCTCACTGTTGTGGCCTCTCCCGTTGCAGAGCACAGGCTCAGCGGCCATGGCTCACGAGCCCAGCCGCTCCGCGGCATGTGGGATCTTCCCGGACCCGGGCACGAACCCGTGTCCCCTGCATCGGCAGGCGGACTCCCAACCACTGCACCACCGGGGAAGCCCCAAAAGATTATTTTTATAAATTTATTTATTTGGCTGCACCGCATGACTTGTGGGATCATAGTTCCCCGACCAGGGATTGAACCCGGGCCGTTGGCAGTGAAAGCTTGGAGTCCTGACCCCTGGACCGCCAGGGGATTCCCCAGAAGATTATTTTTAAAAAAGAGTTCAGGGCTTCTCTCGTGGCGCAGTGGTTGAGAATCTGCCTGCTAATGCAGGGGACACGGGTTCGAGCCCTAGAAAGCTCTTGCACAGAAATGAAGACCCAACACAGCCAAAAAAATAAAAATAAAAAATAAAAAAATAAAAGATTACTATTAAAAAAATGTTTATGTGTACTTAATTCTCTGTATTATTAGCCATGTTTTTGTCCTACACTGGTGGCATTATGTGCTCACCCAGGTTAGGTGAATAGGCTCTCAAGAATCCCTGGTACTATTTCGTGACTCAGAGTGAATGCAGGCCCATTGTTACTAAGCAAGTAAGTAATAGTCTCCAAGGAGACAACCACCTTCGGCCTTTAACTTTTATCTATTTTTTAATTAAAATTTTATTTATTTATTTTTTATTTTCATCTGCGTTGGGTCTTTGTTGCTGTGCGTGGACTTTCTCTAGTTGCGGTGAGCAGGGGCTACTCTTTGTTGCAGTGTGTGGGCTTGTCATTGCGGTGGCTTCTCTTGTTGCAGAGCATGGGTTCTAGGTACACAGCCTTCAGTAATGGCATGAACCCGCGTCCCCTGCATTGGCAGGTGGACTCCCAACCACTGCACCACCAGGGAAGCCCCCTATTTTTTTTAATTTTTAAAAAAATTAAAAAAAATTTTTTTGAAGTATAGTCAATATACAATATTATATGTTACAGGTGTACAATATAGTGATTCATAATTTTTAAAGATTATATTCCATTTATAGTTATTATAAAATATTGGCCATATTCCCTTGTTGTACAATGTATCCTTGTAGCTTATTTTATACATGGTAGTTTGTACCTTTTAATCCCCTACCCCTATCTTGCCCCTCCCTACTTCCATCTCCCCACTAGTTTGTTCTGTATATATGAGTCTGTTTCTTTTTCATTACATTCATTAGTTTGTTGTATTTTTTAGATTCCACTTATAGGTGATATCATACAATATTTGTCTTTCTCTGTCTGACTTATTTCACTTAACATAATGCCCTCCAAGTCCACCCATGTTGTTGCAAATATCAAGATTTCATTGTTTTTCTTGGCTGAATGGTATTCCATTGTGTGTGTTAGGTTGCTTCCATATCTTGGTAATTGTAAATAATGCTGCTATGAACATTGGGTGTGTGTATCTTTTCAAATTAATGTTTTTGTTTTTGTTCTGATATATACCCAGGATTGGAATTTCTGGATCGTGTGGTAGTTCTATTTCTGTTTAACTATTTTATTTATTTTTAATATTTGATGCATGCATATCATATAAAATTTAAAACAAATACAGTGGAATGTAAGTCTTCTGCCTCTCCTCATTCTCAGGAGGAAATCACTCTTTTAAGTTTTTGTGTGTTGTTCCTTAGATAACCTATGCCTTTATGAATATACACACACGTAAACCCCCACCCTCACAAATGGTAGAGTGGCATACTCATTGTTCTTTGTGTCTTTTCTTATTACTTAAAAAGATATTTGATATTATGGATCTGTAGTTTCAGAACGGCTTTATTCTTTTTCATGGTTTCTTAGTATTCTGTTGTATCAATATAACATAAATTTTCTCTATTTGTATATGAATTGACGTTGAAATTGTTTCTAATCTTTTGCTATAGTTTTTGACTAGTTTTGAAGTGGCCAGATTTGAAATCAAAGTTTGCAAGGTATGTGTGGGCACAGAGAGAGAGAAGGGCCATTATAATGATTGAGACAAGGGAGGAGGATGAGTAGGAGAAAATCTGGAGAGCTAGGAGAATGAAGGAAGAGAAAAAGTGAAGGAGAGAGGAATAAAGGATAGGAGTGAAATAACCCAGGTCTTTCCAAGGCAGATACTAAAACCAGCCTCAACCTTTCTATTACTGTCTTGGAACCAGATGGTTCCAAGTTATTAGCCATGTGATCTTGGGCAAGTTATCTGTTCTCTCTGTGCCTCCATTTCCTCATTTGCAAAATGGGATAGTAGCACCTCATCATATGTTAATAACACATACAGCTGTTGGTACAGCATCCTTCCACATTGAGAAAGCTTTCTGCTCCCTCCACCCTCAGCTTTGCTCTTATTCAGCCTTTTATAGCTCAAGTGTACTCCTCTACAAAACCATCTAGGTTGCACCAGGAGCCCCACTTCTGTATCCTGTACCTTTGTCTTAGATTTCACCTCATTCCTTTGAAATTCCCATATCTAATTATTTACCCCTGTCTGAGGGTGGGGAACCATCTCTTGTAGTGTCTTGTATAATTTAGTTTCACCCTGCAACCACCACTAAAATACTTAGCACAGTGCCTGGCATATAGTAGGCACTTGATAGTGTTTGACCTAAACTGAAGAAAGCCTTGGGCCTTAGGAACATTGAACCTAGAGAAATGCTAATCTTTCCACCCTTTCCCCCACCGCCTAATTTTCATTCCCTGAGGCAACCGTTTTTCCTCGGTTTATATAAACAAATATATATATATACACACACACATATATATACACCCCCACACATATTTATATATCTCCTCTCTTTAAAAGTAAAACAATAGCATACTCTAAACATTGTTTGTACATTGTAGTCATCCCAAAAAGGAATGAAGTTCAATTCTGTGGGAACTTCACCCAAATGAAATTGTAAGCATTGTTAGGTTTTTGTGTAAGACTCTTGCTGGAGCGTGGATAGGTGTGATTGGTGAGTCTACCATCTATCAGTTACAGTGAGATTGTAACAGCATTTTTTCCTGCACAACAAAGAAGCTTTGTAAATAAAATTTTAACATTTTGAAAAAAAATGGTAGGTACCATTTAATTTTTTTTAAATTTTGAGATAACTGTAGATTCACATGTTGTAAGAAATAATATGGAAGAATCCTGGTTACCTTTTACTCATATTTCCCCAGTGGTAACATCCTGCATAACTATAGAAAAAATCAAAGCCGGGAAATTGACTTTGATACAATCCATCCACCTTATTCAAAACTCACCAGTTTTACATGTACTTATTTATGTGTGTATTTAGTTCTGTGCATTTTCATCACATGTATAGATTTGTGCGATCACCACTACAGTCAAGATACAACAGTTATATCACAAGCCTCTCCCATGCTACTTCATCCCTCCCACCCTTTTTAACCTCTGGCAACCAATAATCTGTTCTCCATCTCTATGATTTTGTCATTTTAAAGAATGCTATGTAAGGAATTCCCTGGCGGTCCAGTGGTTAGGACCGGGCACTTTCACCACCAGGGGCCCAGGTTCGATCTCGCTGTTTGTGGAAGTAAGATCCTGTAAGCCGAATGGCGTGGCCAAAAAAAAAAAAGAATGCTATGTAAATTCTCTAGTATGTGACCTTTGAGATCGGCTTTTTTTCATTCAGCATAATGCCCTGAAGATCCACCCAAGTTACTGTGCATTATCAGTAGACATTCTCTTACATAGCCATATTATAGTTCTCAAATTTAGGAAATATAACATTGATAAAATATTATTATCTATAATCCATATTCCAGTTATACCAGTTGTATTAATTATACTCTACACTATTGCCACCATTGCCCAGTCCAGTATCACATTATGAGTATGATTGTCAGGTCTCTGTAATTTTCTTTAACATGGAACAATTCCTTTTTTCTTGTCTGTAATTACTTTGATATATTTGGAAAATACAGATCAGTTTATGTTGTAGAATGTCCCTTTTTTGGGTTTGTTGTTCTTCATGGTTAGATCCAGATTATTCATTTTTGTCAGGAGAACCATGGAAATGATATTATATATCCCTTAGCATTTGCATGATGGCAGTTCATTCCATTGTTGGTCATTTTAACTTTGATTACTTGATTAAAGTGATGTGAGCCTGATTTCTCCATTTAAAGTTATTAATTTTTGCTTTTGTCATTGATAAGTATTTTTGTGGGAGGATACTTTGAGTCCAAGTAAAGACCCTGTTTCTCATCAAACTTTCACCAGTGTTAGCATCCCTTGAGGGTTTTTTTTGTACCTGAATTATTATTATCATGGTTGCAAAATGGTGATAAACTTTTAAAGGCCAGCAAAAAGGCAAAGCTGACTTCCACTTGAGCATCCAGTTGACAAAGTAGAAAAAACAATTCTTTCTTATATATATGTTAATAATAAAAAAGCAAGCCTAAAAAGGCAAGGGGTAAATTGTATAGAAAAGGATAATAAATTTAGACCCTCCCCAAGAGTATAATTTTTAAGAGAAAAATGTTACAGTAAGGGGTAATTCTTTTATTTTTTAATTTTTATTTATTTATTTTTGGCTGCGTTGGATCTTTGTTGCTGCATGCAGGCTTTCCCTAGTTGCGGCAAGTGGGGGCTACTCTTCGTTGCAGTGCGTGGGCTTTCCATTGTGATGGCTTTTCTTGTTGTGGAGCATGGGCTCTTAGGCGCGTGGGCTTCAGTAGTTGTAGCACGCGGGCTTCGTTGTGGCTCGTGGCCTCTAGAACACAGGCTCAGCAGTTGTGGCGCACGGGCTTACCTGCTCCACGGCATGTGGGATCTTCCTGGACCAGGGCTCGAACCTGTGTCCCCTGCATTGCCAGGTGGATTCTTAACCACTGCGCCACCAGGGAAGCCCAAGGGGTAATTCTTGAGAAGTTAAGATTGGATCGTGAATTACGGAATGATAAAAGCATGTTTGAGAATCTAAAGGCAGAGGTAGTTTAAAAAATTTTTTTTAGGACAATGCTAGGTTTACAGAAAAATTGCAAAGATTGTCCAGAGTTCCCATATACTCTGCATCCAGTTTCTCCTATTATCAACATTACTGTGGTACATTTGTTACATTTAACAAACCAGTGTTGATAAATGGTTATTAACTGAAGTCCGTATTTTATTCATATTTCTTTGGTTTTTACCTAATGTCTTTTTTCTGTTTTTGCATTTCGTCCAGGATACCACATTGCATTGAGTTGCTGTATTTCCTTAAAGGTCCTCTTAGCTGACAGTTTCTCAGACGTTCTTTATTTTTGAAGACCTTGACAGTTCTGAGGAATACTGATCAGGTGTTTTTGCACAGTATCCTTCAATTGGATCTCTCTTGATGATTTTTTAAAAATGCTTAGACTGTAGTTATGACTTTTTGGGAGGAAGACTACAGAGATAAAGTGCATTTTCATCACATACTATCAACATGACTTACATTGTTGATGTTGAGGGTGATCACCTGGCTGATATGGTGTTTGTCAGGTTTCTCCATTGTAAAGTTATTGTTTTCTTCCCCTTTTCATCTTATGCTCTTTGAATGAAAGGCACTATGTGCAGCCCACACTTAAGGAGAGGGGAGTTGTGCTCCATCTCTTTGAGGGGGGTGCATATCTACATAAATTACTTGAAATTCTTCTGCATGGGATATACATCTCCTTCCCAACTCCCATTTACTTGTTTGTTTAGTCATTTATATTAGTGTGGACTTGTGGATTTTTATACTTTAGGTTATAATTCAATACTACTTAATTCTGTTGTTCAAAATGTTACAGCTTGGCCACTGGGAACTTTTTCAGTTGGCTTCTGTGTCCTTTTGACGTTGTTGTTGTTGTTTTAGCACTTTCTTACTTTCTTGTACCACAAGATGTTCAGGGCTTATCTTGTTTATTTCCTTCTTCACTCCTAGGATCAGTCATTTCTCCAAGGGGCCCTGGTTCCTTTCATTGGAGGATGGTATTTAGAAACTAAGATCTGAGCACTGTGCGCTTATTACTACTAGGGTATCGTTGCTTCAAGGCCTTCTTGGCTGACAGAGCAAGGAAATATGTGAATATCTGAACCTGTGAATATATAATTTCTATGGATATCCAGGTTATTGTGTTTATTAGTTTTTAATTTTTTAATTTTTAATTTTTAATTTTTTTGCCATGCTGCGTGGCATGCGGGGTCTTAGTTCCTCAATCAGGGATCAAACCCATGCCCCCTGCAGTGGAAGCATGGAATCTTAACCACTTGACCACCAGGGAAGTCCCTTGTTTTTAAAATTTTAAATAAATATTTTTAACCATCTCATTCCATGTTAAACTAAACATGAGTTTCTACTAATGTTTCCAACTCTAAATCATCCCAGCTTCTTGTTGCTTAACTGTGCCACTGCAATGGTAAGTAACCTGGCTTTTGGTTTTCTTAACAGTGTCTTTCACAGAACAGAAGTTTTAAATTTTAATTAGTCCAACTTACCATTTTCCCCCCAATGGATCGTACTTTGTTTTCTTTTTCTTCTTTTTAAAAATTTTTTGGCCATGCCATGCAGCACGTGGGATCCTAGTTCCCCAACCTGGGATCGAACCCGTGCCCCCTGCATTAGAAGCACGGAGTTCTAACCACTGTACCGCCAAGGAAGTCCCTGGATCCTGCTTTTGATGTTGGCTGGAAAACTCATAGTGAAACCCAGGGTCACGTAGATTTTCTCCTGGAAGTTTCATAGTTTTGCATTTTACATCAGAAATAGCTTTTTGAGCTTCTTTTAAGTGAGAGATTTTTAGTCGTTGAATAAGTAATATATTTTGGCTTTTTTTTCTCCCTTTAATTTTTTGGATGGGATATAGATGTCAGTCTTAAGTTTCATGGTTAGAAATGGTGAAATGAAGTTTTAGAACTTCTTTAGAGGTGAATAAAAAGTTCTAATAATTTCAGAATTGAATTATCATATGTCATATGGAGAAAATGAATCCATCTTTTCCCAGCCATTACTCTGATTGAGGGTACAAGACATATACAGTAAAAATCAACATTAAGAGACAACATATAGGGCCTTCCCTGGTGGCGCAGTGATTAGGAATCCTCCTGCCAATGCAGAGGACAGGTTCGATTCCTGGTCCAGGAAGATCCCACATGCCGTGGAGCAACTAAGCCCATGGCCACAGCTACTGAGCCTGCACTCTGGAGCCTGCGAGCCACAACTACTGAGCCCACGCACCACAACTACTGAAGCCTGCATGCCTAGAGCCCGTGCTCCACAAGAGAAGCCACCGCAATGAGAAGCCCACACACTGCAACGAAGAGTAGCCCCCACTTGCTGCAACTAGAGAAAGCCCATGCGCAGCAATGAAGACCCAACGCAGCCAAAAATAAATAAATAAATTTATTAAAAATAAAAAAAGAGAGAGACAACGTATAGGGTAATGTTTAATTGTGTTTTAAAAAACCCTAAAATTCTGAGGAGACCAAGGTCACTGTGAGCTAGACTAGTAAGGGAAGGCATCCTGGAAGCCAGACTTGAATTTGGTCTTGAAGGACTTGGCAATAAAACTTTCTTAATTGAGGGGTGGGACAAAATATAGATTGTAGGCAGTAAGGGAGCTAGTGGGGAAAGACAGGTGGAGATAATCTTGGCTGATGAGGAAAGGAGAAAAAGGATGGAAAGAAAGCAAGGAGACACATATGAGGTGTGTGTTTTTGCATTCAGAGGTGAAAGAGCCGATTGGTAGAGGGGATTGAAAATGCCCTTTCCTGTACTTGGCAGGAATCAGATGCCTCAAGTACAGGAATTAGATGCCTCAAGATGCTGGATTTTGTGGGTTTTTAAACAAATTTATTGTTTTTGAACAAGTAGTACACTCCTATGATTCAAAATTCAAAAGGAGGGCTTCCCTGGTGGTGCAGTGGTTGAGAGTCCGCCTGCCGATGCAGGGGACACGGGTTCGTGCCCCGGTCCGGGAAGATCCCACATGCCGTGGAGCGGCTGGGCCCGTGAGCCATGGCCGCTGAGCCTGTGCATCCGGGCCCTGTGGGAGAGGCCACAACAGTGAGAGGCCCGTGTACCGCAAAAAAAAAAAAAAAAAAAAAAAAAAAAATAAAAAAAAAAAAAAA
>NW_020173725.1:815547-817611 GCF_003031525.2 Neophocaena asiaeorientalis asiaeorientalis | reverse complement strand
GGGCCAACCAGGGAAGGCCCCCTTGCCCCAAAAAAAAAAAAAAAAAAAAAAAAAAAAAATTCAAAAGGAAACAAAGAGTGTACAGTGAAGTCTCCTTTCTGCCTGTCTCCCAGCTACCTAATTTGCATTCCTTGAAGCAACCAGTGATTACAAATGCATTTTCCTAAGTGCTGTATAAGCAAATATATTCGTATTTATATATCCCCCTTCTTTTTTTTAAAAGAAACAAAAACATAGCATTCTCTAAACATTGTTCTGCACATTGCTTCCTCCCCCACACTTAATGTACCTCTACTTAATGTAATGTGTCAACTCATTCATTCCTGGGGTGCCTCTTTCTGCTGAGCATGTATAGTTATCATGTGGCTGAATGAATGAAACAGTGATAGTCCTCTGAATGTTTCTTTTCAAGTCTGAAAATCACTGAAGATTTTATAAACAAACCACTGATGTGCTTATAATTGTGTGTTAACATATCTATCTCTTAGTCTATATAGAAACTGTTGCCTTGCTGATGGAATTAAGGAAATCCTGATTCTTTTTGTAAGGGGAAGAATCCTTTTGAAATGGAAATGGACTTCCTAATGCTGATTTTAATACTTGCTCAGTTTTATTATTTTTTTTGTTGTTTTTTTTTGCGGTATGCGGGCCTCTCACTGTTGTGGCCTCTCCCGTTGCGGAGCACAGGCTCCGGATGCACGGGCTCAGCAGCCATAGTTCACGGGCCTAGCCGCTCCGCGGCATGTGGGATCCTCCAGGACCGGGACACAAACCCGTGTCTCCTGCATCGGCAGGCGGACTCTCAACAAATACGCCACCAGGGAAGCCCCTCTTTTTTAAAAACTGGCTCTGGGGGCTTCCCTGGTGGCACAGTGGTTGAGAGTCTGCCTGCTGGTGCAGGGGACATGGGTTCAAGCCCTGGTCAGGGAAGATCCCACATGCCGCAGAGTGGCTGGGCCCGGGCGCCACAACTACTGAGCCTGCTCTCTAGAGCCCGCGAGCCACAACTACTGAAGCCCGCACGCCTAGAGCCTGTGCTCCACAAGAGAAGCCACCGCAATAAGCCCACGCACCATAACAAAGAGTAGCCCCCACTTGCCACAACTACAGAAAGCCCCACACACAGCAACAAAGACCAAAGGCAGCCAAAAATAAATAAATATATTAAAAAAAAAAAAAGAACTGGCTCTGGAGTCAAACTGCCAAGCTTTTTTTTTTATTATTATTTTTTATTTTTTTATACTCTCAACCACTGCGCCACCAGGGAAGCCCCAAGCTTTTTTAAAAAAATTTATTAAGTTAAATTAATTTTTTTTTTGGCTGCATTGGGTCTTAGTTGCGGCACTCAGGATCTTTTGCTGTGGTGGGCGGGCTTCTCTCTAGTTGTGGCGCGCGGGCTCCAGAGCGCGTGGGCTCTGTAGTTTGCGGTACACAGGCTCTCTAGTTGAGGTGCATGAGCTCAGTAGTGTGGTGCGCGGGCTTAGTTGCCCCGTGGCATGTGGGATCTTAGTTCCGTGACCAGGGATTGAACCCGCATCACTTGCATTGTAAGACGTATTCTTTACCACTGGACTACCAGGGAAGTCCCCTTACTGAGTTTTCTAAAGGCTGGTGCTCAAAGTATGCTAGGAAAGAAATTGCAGAAATTAAGAATTCTTAAGGAATTGTGTGTCATGCATTTAATGACCAGATTTTAGCTAATTTTATAGAGATGTTCTTAACAGTTGGTGAGAATATCAAATGAGAATAATAATCATTGTTGTATCCACTTAATTTAAAGGCCGTATGAGGCTTTTCTTTCTTTTTGGGGGGGGGGGGGGGGCAGGGGGCAAGCGGGATCTTAGTTCCCTGACCAGGGATTGAACCCATGCGCCCTGCATTGGGAACTTGGAGTCTTAACCACTGAACCGCCAGGGAAGTCCCTGAGGCTTTTTGAATAGGTCACATAATAAATAAATAAAAATGAGAATATAGTGAAATTGTAGTGTACATAATGGATAATAGTTTCTCTCCCCTTAAGAAAAAAAAGCCTGTTTTTCTTTCTTTTTTTTTTTTTTTTTTTGG
>NW_020173725.1:806146-815462 GCF_003031525.2 Neophocaena asiaeorientalis asiaeorientalis | reverse complement strand
TCCTCTTAAGAAAAAAAACCCTGTTTTTTTTTTTTTTTTTTTTTTTTTTTTGGCCATGCCACGTGGCTTGCAGGATCTTAGTTCCCCAGCCAGCGATTGAACCCAGGCCATGGCAGTGAAAGCGCTGAGTCCTAACCACTGGACCACCAGGAGACTCCCGGAAAAGTCTGTTTTCTAAACTATGCCATTATTATTGTTCTGTGAACCTTGTTCTAAGAGTATGCCAAAGTGAATGTCTTTGTGTGGTACCATATTTACGGGTTGTGGTTCCAGTGAAAAATATGTTGTGATTTTAACTACTAAAAGTTTAAGTGATCTGCTTTTATAAAACATAATAGGAACTGGGAAATTATTTTAATGACTATTTTCTAAAATATTCACATGGCTTTTTCTCTTTAAGAGGTCAAGTAATTTGTCTAGAAAATGTGGTAACAGTATTAACCTGTGTTGTAAGTGATTTAACAGTAATTGAATGCTTTGCTAATATGATGTGGAATACTAGTGAGCTGACTCTGGTCAAAATTCAGACCTTTGGAATGTCAGATTTGTTATTGCAAGTAGTTGGGGCTTTCCTAGGCATGCAAGGTAGAGACTTCCTGAAAATTATGGCAGAGAGACTGCATTTTAGAGCTTTATTTTACAGTTGAGAATGGAGACCTAGAGAAGGAGGCCGCCACCTCTAGGGTGTGCAGGCTGCAGTGGCTTCCCTAGGGCCACAGGCTCCTTTAGCTCTGCATTGAATTTACCCTTCATGCTTGAGAATTGTTCCAAGAGCTTTTCTCATCGACTTGGTTAGTGTGACATCCCACCCTAACCCCATCCCTGGCCTTACTTTAAAAGGATTTCTTTTTCCCTGGCACAGGTACTTCTTCAGATACCCAGTTAATGAACAAACCTAGAGATATTGGTTGAGCATTGAGGTATTGGTCTAGGTATAAGTGAGAGAGGCAAGTATGTGTCCTATCTTCAATGATGTTATGATGTTGTTTAATTGGATTGGGAGGGTGATGTTCATTCATAGAAATGTAAGGAGGCATTGATTTGAAATCAAACAATGCAAATAAAGACAAGAAAATATGTTTTTCATATTCTAATTTGGTTGACAAAATTTTAAGAAATTCATAAGCTGGGAATGCCTGTTTGATCCTTAGTCATCCATCACGGGTGCTCTCCTTACCTTGACACCAACCCCCCCTCCCCCATTTTTTTTTAAAACAGTGGTTTAATTGTCTTGTTGCAGAGGTGATACTTTTATTTAGTCAGAAGGCTGGAGCAGTGGGTGTTTGTTTATAGTCTAAGATGCTTTTTAGGATGTTCTTTTCTTTTTCCCTCAGGGCTGAACTTTGTAAAGTCTAATCTAGTATGATTATGCCAGGTCTGAATGTATCCTTTATTCTACTTCTAGCATTGTTGTCAATTTATCATAAGATTTTTCTTTTATACATTTCTGTTAGCTGAAGAGTTGGCCATGGAAAATCTGCTTCATTCACATATACCTTTATCTATTAGAGTGTGTGAATATTTTCCTATATTTACCATTTATTCATGGAATGTTTATTGAGAAGATATATGCTCTATGAGGCACTGGGGATGCAAAGTTGAAGAAAGCTCATGGCTTGAAGGAACATTAAGAGAGACAGACAAATGAACAGATAATTCTAATACTGTGTGTTACATGCAAATGATAGAACCTCTTCATGATATTGTGGGAGGCATAGAATGGAGCAGTGATGATTTCCAATAAACAAACAAACAAACAAAAAGAATGGAGCAGTGGTTCTCAAAGTACAGTCTGGGGACCTCTGGAGGTCCCCGGGCTCTTTCTCAGAGATCTGCAAGGTCAAAGCTATTTTCATAACTTAAGACATTATTTGCTTTTCTTTTGCCCTTATTTGTTTACGAGTATACGATGGAGATTGCCAGAGGCAATATAAATTGTGTTATCTCAATTGACTGGGTGCAAAGCAGAGATGAGAATCTAGCTGTTTTCTATTAAGGCAGACGTTAAGGAGATTTGCAGAAGTGTAAAATTGTATCACTCTTCTCACGAAAGGTTTTCTTTGAAAAATGTGGTTTTTAAAACTAAAATATGTTTAAAAATAAAATGTTTTAAAGTAAACATTTAATAGGTTTACTATTTTTTACATGAATAAAAATTTAAAATCCTTGCTTTTAATTTCAAATTCAGTAAATATTGATAGATATAACCTACATAGACAAGAGCTTTTGAGTCCTCAGTAATTTTTTTTTTTTTTTTTTTTGCGGTACGTGGGCCTCTCACTGCTGTGGCCTCTCCTGTTGCGGAGCACAGGCTCCAGACCACAGGCTCCGGACGCGCAGCCTCAGCGGCCATGGCTCACGGGCCCAGCCGCTCTGCGGCATGTGGGATCTTCCCGGACTGGGGCACGAACCCGTGTCCCCTGCATCGGCAGGCGGACTCTCAACCACTGCGCCACCAGGGAAACCTCTCAGTAATTTTTAAGAGTGTGAACGGAAGCTGAAACCAAAAAGTTTAAGAACCACTGGAATAGAAATTTCTAAACTGGTCTTCAGGAGAGAGGTGGGCAAGGAAATATTCCTGTGGGAGGTGATACCAGGGCTTAGTGACAGGTGTTTAAAATTCTGCCAGCTGTAATGTAAAGAGGGAGGGAGTTTCAGAAAATAGGTAGGAAGAGGTGGATCACAGAAGGCCTTGTATGCCCGACTGAGAAGTTTGTTTCTGCTCCCATAGTCAGAAATAATAGTTTCTAAAATATGTTAATTTCTAACCTTACATATGAAGTGCTATTGGAAGCTATTTTACTATATATGTATTTTTAAATATAAGGAGGTTAGAAGATTGTGTTTTTGATTTTATTTGCTAAATTGGCTGTCAGCATTTTGTATATCAAGGGTGTTCTTTGCTTACAATACTATTTAACATTGACAACAGATGAATGATCTGTGACTTCAAGTCCTTAAAGAAATTATTGTATTTCCTATAAAATGTGGGTTTCAGGTAACCATTTGTCAGTGATACCAAATTCTTGTAAACTGTTTTTAATATGTCAGTTATGGTTGTAAGTTCTGACAGACTTCTGAACCTAGAGATTAAGTTAATAAGAAAACTCAGAGCCGAATGTTCAAATAGAGGGCCAATGAGAAAACATTAGAAAAGCATATATCTGATAAGGAATATATATAATAATATAAAGAACATTTACAACTCAATAATAAAAATTTAAATAATCCAACTTAAAAATAGGCAAACTGGTTTGAATAAATGTTTTTCCAAGGAAGATATAAAAATGGCTAATAAGCACATGAACAATTGCTCAACATTATCTGTCATTAGGGAAATGTAAATTGAAACCACAATGAGATGTGCTTCACATTACAAGTATGGCTATAATCAAAAGATGGGCAGTAACAAATGTTGCATGTGGATTTGGAATCCTCGTACATTGCTGGTTGGATTGTAAAGTAGCGCATCTGTTTTGGTAAAGCAGTTTGTCAGTTCCTTAAAATGTTAAACAGAATTACCATATGACACGGCAATTCCGCTGCTAGGTTTATAGCCAAGAGAATTGAAACACATGTTCATACAAAAACTTGTACATGAGTGTTCAAAGCAGTCTTATTCATAATAGCCAAAAAGTGGAAACAACCCAAATGTCCACAGCTAATGAATGGATAAGCAAAATGCATTTTATCCATACAGTGGAATAGTATTCAGTCTTAAAAAGGAATGCAATTCTTATACATGCTGCAGTATCGATGTTCCTTGAAAACATTATGCTAAGTCAAAGAAGCCAGTCACAGAAGACTATGTATTGTATGATTCCATTTATATAAAATGTCCAGAATAGGCATTTCCATGGAGAAATATTGGAAACAATTTCAGACTTAATAGAAAAGTTTAAAAAATAATAGAGAGTTAAAGTTACATGGATTACAAGCTATCCTCAAGACTTTTCATATTTTCCTGTGGAAGAAAAAAACATGTAAATAATAAATGAGAATTGCAAGTACTGTTAAGTATTATGAAGATAGTAAAGTGGTAGGGAGTGAACCAGGTTACAATCTTAATTGTGGTGGTACACAGGAAACTTCTTAGAAGAGGTAACTTTTGAATTGAGACATGGATGTTAGAAGGTGGTAGATGACCTGGGGCAGAACAGTCTAAACTGAAAGAATAGCAAGTACAAAAGCACTAAGTTAGGAACAAAGTAAGTGTGAGAGGAACAAAAAGCAAATCATTATGACTGGAAAGAAGTCAGTGAGGAAGAATGGAAGATGAAGTCAGAGGTAGACAAGTACCAGATCATAAAAGGTCTTTGTAGTGCATAGTTGCAACTCAGGTAGGGTTACAGTGGGAAGTTTTGTAAGGTATTAAGCAAACAATCGGAGTAAATCTGATTTCTGCTCTGTGAGGTACATTGTAGTTACTCTGACACAGATAAACTGTAGAGCAGCTAGAGTGGAGACAGAGAGACTGATTAGGAGGGTGCTGAAGCAGAACAGCCCAGAAATGCTGGTAGTGGCTTTGACCAACGGTCCCCAACCTTTTTGGCACCAGGGACCGGTTACATGGAAGACAATTTTTCCACAGAGGGTTGGGGAAGGGGGTGGTTTCAGGATGATTCAAGCACATTACATTTATTGTGCACTTTATTTCTATTATTATTACATTGAAATAATTATACAACTCACCATAATGCAGGATCAGTGGGGCCTTGAGCTTGTTTTCACTTGCCACTCACTGATAGGGTTTTGATATGAATCTGCAAGCAATTGATTTATTATGGTCTCTCTGTGCAGTCAGACCTCTCTCTAATGATAGTCTGTATCTGCAGCCGCTCCCCAGCACTAGCATCACTGCCTCAGCCCCACCTCAGATCATCAGGCATTAGATTCTCATAAGGAGCACGCAGCCTAGATCCCTCGCTTGCGCAGTTCATAGTAGGGTTCGCTCTCCTATGAGACTCTAATGCTGCTGCTGATCTGACAGGAGGTGGAGCTCATGTGGTAATGCGAGCGATGGGGAGCGATGGGGAGCGGCTCTAAATACAGATGAAGCTTTGCTTGCTTGCCCGCCTGCCACTGTGCAGCCCAGTTCCTAACAGAGCATGGAGTGGTTCCGGTCCATGGCCTGGGGGTTGGGGACCCCTGGCTTAGACTGAGGCTGTGTCAGGGACAGTGGGAGTGTTGGTTGAGTTTGATATGTTTTGGCTGGTAGAGCCAGTTTTTTTTGTTTTTTTGTCTGAGATGTTGTTTGAGGGGAAGCGGAACAGGAGGATATCAATAGTTTACACTGTTAAAATATTGGAAACAATCTAAATACCCATAAACAGTGGTATATCTACACAGTGAAGTACAGTCCAGATGTAAAAAAAGAATCAGGAAGATCTCTGTGAACTGATACAAAGTAATTTCCAGGATTGTTAAAGAAAAAAAGCAGAGTACAAAAGAATAACTATCTTTTATGTTAACTAGGTTAACTAGGATGTATTTAAAAGGCATCCTTAAAGTTTGCTTTTCTCCTTGTTTCCCAGCTTTTGCCAGTATTTGATAAAATTTGAAAACCCATTTTGAATTGTAAACACCTGTCTGTCGCACAATTCTTAGGTGTATTTGAATAGTTGATTATTCTGTTCTCTGCTTCCTTTTCCTCAAGCCACATGGGACAGCCCTTATTGGAATGTCTGTATCAGTTAGTGTTTGAGACTCTGGGAGAAATGCTTGGTCCCTGTAACGCTACCTTCTTAGAAAATGTTATATATACTTATTTCTTGTTATCATTATATCTCATAATTTCTTTAAAACAAAAAATGAACAAAAGTTCATAAAAATTTAGCATTCCAACAGCAGCTGTTTTTCTACTTTATTACCATTTCTTTTGTGGGGGGGAGGTCATGCCATGTGGCATGTAGGATCCTAGTTCCCCGACCAGGGATCCAACCTGTGCTCCCTGCAATGGAAGCATGGATTCTTAACCACTGGACTGCCGGGGAAGTCCCTTTATTAACTTTTAGTAGACATACTTAACTTTTTATTGATTGATTGATTGATTGATTGATTGTGATACACGGGCCTCTCACCATTGTGGCCTCTCCCGTCGCGGAGCACAGGCTCCGGATGCACAGGCTCAGTGGCCATGGCTCACGGGCCCAGCCGCTCCGTGGCATGTGGGATCTTCCCGGACCGGGGCACGAACCCGTGTCCCCTGCATCGGCAGGCGGACTCTCAACCACTGCGCCACCAGGGAAGCCCTAGTAGACATACTTAACTTTTTACATAGGTTTATGTAACACCTCTAAAGTGATTGAGATGTTTTCTTAATATTTTCAGTGATTCTATATGTATGAAAGCTTTACATCTAAGATACTGATATATTTCAGTAAGGAAAAGTGTTATTGGAGTTGCTGTTTTCTTCAAAACAGGGACTGAATGAAGTAAAATGCCTTTGGGGTTAAGCAGAACATTAAGTGGGATTTTAGCTACACGTGTAGTTTCTTTAATTCATTCAGTGAACATTTTTGATTACCTGCCCTAATCAAAGGCATTTTGCAGGTACTTGGATTGTAAATATGAATATGACTCTCTACTTGCTCTGAGGGATCCACAGTCCTGCAGGGGAGATAAGCAAACTAATATTTGTAATGCACTGTAATAAATGAGTTACATACAAGTCATAGCAGGATCCCATGGGAGTAAGCCTTGGGGGATCAGAAAGGGCTCTAGAGAAAATGCCACCTGAACTGGTGTAGGTGCATTGGAGCTGGCCTGATGGACAGACAGCAGCATCTGCACAGAGGCTTGCACCCCAAACTCTCTCATACTTAATCTTGTCGTTACCAGAATTTAGGCAAATAGTGTCTTGCATTTTAGGTAAATGAGAGATGAATGATATAATTCAGTATGGAGGACAATTCAGTATAGGGATTATCTCATTGTTTTAGTTTAAGGAGGAGATACTATTGGCGGCAAACACTAGATGCCTCCCTTTTGTACATTCCCTTATTTATTAGACCATGATTTAGTTATTAGGGTGAATTACTGGTGAGTAGAAAAGACTAACCCCTGGACTTACCAGGTGAGAGTATGAGAATCCTTAGGTGAGGCTTTTGTTCAGAAGAGACATGAGGCTTTATATAACTGTTAGGGGAGAGGAGGTTGACCATGACAATGAGAGAAGCAAAATGGAATTTCGGAGGAAACATACTTTCTCAAGGAAAGTAATATTAGAGATCTTGGGCTGATGACTTAGGCCAGATAGATGTGTTCACACTACAGACTTCAGTGAGATGGATAATGTTGTTGCCTCAGTTACAGAGACAGTAAAAGAATAGTTTTTGTCATCGTGTGTGTATGTTGATAGTATTTGGACCCTATTTTGGTTTATTAATTTACTAATCTATGGATAATAGTAATAGATTCCCATGGGATTAAAAACCTTTTAAATATAAGAAAAACAGTAGAAACTTTCCCACCTCTAGCCCTCAGCCACCCTGTTCCTATTTACTGCATTCCTCCAACACTCCACTCTGTCCCGGAAGCTATTTATTAGCCTCTTAGGGATTCTTCTAGAGTTTCTTTACATAAATAAAGGCAATAAAAGTAGACACTTTTTTCTATCCAAAAAACTCACCAACTCCAAAGGTAGCGTACTATACCCGTTGTTCTGCAGATTGGTCTTCTTACCCTCCCCTTTGTACATTGTGTTTTTTACTTAACAGTGGAGATCTCTACCAAAGACCTTTCCATAGAGTATATAGTTTTGTTTTGTTTTTTAACTTGTATGATTTCCCTTTGGATAATTTATTTAACCAATTCCCTGTTGGTAGACGTTTGGCTTGTTTCTGGTTTTTTATTATTGTAACAGTATTGCAGTGAACTACCTTGTACATATGGCATTTTGCCCATATGCAAGTATATAATTATGGAATAAATTCAGATGTGGTATTACTAATAAGAGGCCATATATCGTTCTAATTTTGATAGATATTGCTAAATTGCCCTTATGTTTGGACCCTGACTCTCCCACCAATGAAAAGAGATAATGTGTGTTTCTCTCCTCCTTCCCCAGCTTTATTGGGATTTAATTGACATATAACATCGTGTAAATTTAAGGTGTACAGTGTAATGATTTGATACAGGTATATATTGCAAAATATTTACCACAATAAGGTTACATAATTCACATACTTACCATTATGTTGTTGTTATGCTGGATGACGTATATTTCTTCACAGCCTTGCCAACAATGTACCATGGTAAACAGGTTGAAAATTGTGTAGTTTTAATTTACATTTTTCTAATGCATGAAGTCGGGAGTCTGTCCATATTTTTAAGACTCCCCCCACGTCCTGTGTTCTGTGAACTTAACTATTTCATGGGGTTTTTGAAGCAGAAATTGTTATCCTTATTTATATATTTTTTTTCTAATTCAAGTGTAACATATGTACATCAGAGTGTATAAATCTTAAGAGTGTAGTGAGGTGGATTTTTTATAAGCCTCTGACACTCATTCTGGATGTTTTTTGGTGATTTTTACCAAAAGATGTCAACAAAGATTTCAGACTACAGCCAGGATATATATTCTTTTTTCAAATGGTCCTTACATGGTTTGTGTACTAAAATATTAAAGGTTGTAGTTGTCTTATTAGGACATCAGGGAAAAGAATCAAGTTCACATGAGGCATTCCTGCTACCTGATAGTGACTGTAAGATGCATTTCTATATCAAAGGTGTTAAAATGTGGAAAACACTTCATCTTAAAAATAATGAAATATGTTAGATAATGCCAGATTGATTTTTCCTTAGAGGTCATACTAATTTACACTGTCACCAGGAAGGTAAAATGTTTTGGTTATTCCACATAATCTCAAACAGTTGATACTGTCAGATCTTTTTGTCAGTCTAACAAATGCGATATAGTGGTTCACTGTGTGTTTTTTCTTTTAACTTTTTTCAGTGAAGTATAACACATACAGTAAATGGCAAAAAATCATCGATATATAGTATCATGATTTATCACAAAGTAAACAGATCCACGTAACCATCACCAAGAAGTAGAACACTGCCAGGAGACCAGAAACCCTGCTTTTGTGTACCACCTCCCACCCCACTCACTTCTGCTTGCTTCCTTCCCAAGGGTAGTCACTATTCTGACAGCTAACACCCTAGAATTAGTTTTGCCCATTAGTTTTTGCCCTATATTGTGTCAAATTGGTTATTATTTTTTGCTTTCCTTTTCTCTTTTCCCTTTTAAATAAATATTATTTTTTTAGAGCAGTTTTAGTTTTACAGTATAATGGAGCAGGAAGCACATAGA
>NW_020173725.1:750428-805955 GCF_003031525.2 Neophocaena asiaeorientalis asiaeorientalis | reverse complement strand
CCCCCCCCCCACAGCCTCCTCAGCTGTCAACATCCTGTACCAGCAAATTGGTTATTTTTGAGTTGACTAATTACCTTACTTTTGGGAAAATAAACAGTCTGATACACTTTGACATCATTCTAAAATTTGTTTTATAACATTCCTTTCACTTTAAAAGCATATTATTGACCTTATTTCAAAAGAAAAGAAGCCAAGACTAGAATTAAATTATTTGCTTCTTAGCCAAATTTTATTTTGAAGGTTCCAAATGAAAAAGATTTTCAACTTTAATAACAACAATCATGCTCTCCTTTGATTCCTGCTAATTTAATGAAACTTGAAGATTTTTCAGCCTTTTCTCCCTTTTTTTTAAACGTAAAATGTTCTAACCAGATGGTTGAAATTTTTTATTAAAATTTGTGACTTGGAGTATTACTGACAAATGTGAACAATTCCAGACTTGGCATGTGGCACAAGTTCCAGTCCAATTTGGTTTTTTAAAATTAATTTGTTTGGCTGCGTTGGTCTTAGTTGCGGCACGTGGGAGGTGTGTGGGCTCTTTGTTGTGGTGAACGGGCAGCAGAGCATGCGGGCTCAGTAGTTGCAGCACGCTGGCATGTGGGATCTTAGTTCCCTGACCAGGGATCCAACCCGCGTCCCCTGCATTGGAAAGGCGGATTCTTAACCACTGGACCACCAGGGAAGTCCCTCCAATCCAACCTGAGTGGGCTTGCCCAGAAATGAATTCAATGATAATGACTAGGACGCAACTATCACAAAGGTCATAAAGTCCTGAAATGTTGTTTGTGAAGAATGGGGCATAATGGCTGAGAGGAGAGAGCTGTGAGCTCACTGATCCTTGGAAAGCACTCATGAATTAGGGCTCAGATGAAAAGGCAAAGCCATAAAGTTTTATGAAGGCTATAGGATTTTCTCAGTGAACCAGAAAACTGACTCAAAAAATGATTGATATTTTTGACTACATTAAAATTAATGTCCATCTAAAAACACCGTAAGGAAGATGAAAAGATAAAGCACAAACTTGGGAGGAAAATTGTAATATATGTAATAGAGAATTAGTGTCCTGAACAGGGCCACCTTTATGGATGTACAACCTGTGCAGTCATACAGGGCCCCACACGTATTTTAACGCTAAGCTGTTACTGTCTTGAAATTAATTTTTGAATAAGTGGCCCTGCTTTTTTATTTTGTACTGGGCACTGCAAATTATGTAGCCAGTCCTGGTCCTGAATATACAAAGCATATTATTTCATAAGAAAAAGACAATCCAATAAAATTGCCTAAAAACTGTGAACAAAGGAATGCAGAAACAAACATGGATCATTAATAAACTTGTGAAAAGGTCTTCAACCTTATTAGATCTTCAACCTAATCAAGTACAAACAGATTACAGTGTGATGCAATTTTATGTGTTCTGTATTGCTACAAATTAAGAAATCTGACTCTACCAGGTATTGGAGAAGATGTGTTAGCGATTCATATACTGCTGGAGAATTGGTAAGGTGATTCAGTTGAAGACATGTTGGCATTTTTGGTAAACTTGGGAATTTGGATGTCCTATGTATAACTCACCAATTTTCCACTTCTAGGTTTAAAGCCTAACCCTTAAGAAATTCTTCTGTAAGTGTACCTGGAGACGTGCATAGTAATGTTGATAAAAGCAAAAAACTAAACCATCCAAATGTTTGTCAACAGAGTAGATAAATACACTGTGGCATATTTATATAGTGAAATACCATATAGAGCAATGAAAATGTAACATGGATAAAGCTTAGAAAAATATTGAGTGAAAAAATTCAAGTCCCTGAAGACTTGGTATGCTGTGATAACTTAGCATACCAAGTTATCAAGCTGAAAAAGGGAGCAGGGGACACAGAACTAAACAAAATATTGTTTAATGACATAATACATATGTGACAAAGTATGTTTTAAAAAGTAGTGGAATAATAAATATTTAGGATAAAGGTTGGGAGGAGAGGAGCATGTAGGTAATGTTACTGATGTTCTTATGTGGCATGGTGATTTACAATTTACAGTGTTCATCTTAATGCTTGCTTACATTCATCTTTCCATATATTTTGTGTGTGTCAAATATTACATTAAAGAAGAAAAGGGGAAAAATGAAATAAGCTACTCATGGTTAGCAGCTTATGATCCAGTTGGAGGAATGGGTTGGGAAATAGAAAGAAAACTAGCATATTACAGAAAAGTTTTCAAGAAAGAGGAGGTAATCCACATAAGAGAATCCAGATAGTTGCACAGGACGTCCACTTAACTCCCTTTCAGCTGTAATGTTCTGTAACTTAAATATCGTGGTTCATGTGTTTTCTATATTTTCCCCATATTTAAAAATACAGTTATAAGCAATTATGTCATATAAGTAGTAAAATTATTTTTAATTTAGTCCATTTAGGTGTTAATATCTTTTATCTTCACCCTTTTTGGCAGCATATCTTCTAATCTGAAAAAGTCTTCCATGAAAACTTCACTTTTAAAAAATAAGTAATGCCATCTGTTTTCCTAAAAGACTGAAATGGGGGTTATCATTTCAAGGTAAGTATCCAATTTCGTATCTTTAATTACTTATATCATTTTTTCAGAAGTTAAGTATGGAAGGAAGATGTGAATCTTGCTTAGATCCTAAATCTTTTAGTTATTCTGGGGTGGGGATGGGAAGGAAGTCCTAGGCCTTGTTTTAAGATATTCAGATACTTAGGATTATGTTTACCACAGATTAAACCCAACTTCATGAAGGAGAGAGGAGGGGTCAGTAGTGTTTAAAGCTTTTTAGAGAGGTTAATTGAAAACTGAGAGCCTTTTGGATTTGGCAGTTAGGAGGTCATTGCTGACCCCAGCAGAGGCCATTTCAGGACAATGTTTGTGGCTGAAAATAAGTTTGCAGTAGAGCAAAGAGTGAAGAGAAGGTGATAAAGTGAATATTTTAGCTCTAAAGTGATTTATTAAACCAATATATGATATGTACTTAGGATGCAGCAGTCATTTCCCCAAGCACTGGAGTTATAGTGTGACAATATATATCTTTGTTTAAACCTCTTGTAGATAATGTAATGCCCAAATATTTTTTCTCCAACTTTATTTAGATATAATTGACATAAAACATTGTGTAATTGCTGAACTATCTTATGCCATTTTTTACTCTTGTCTTCTGTATGATAAATTACATGGTCTACCCTAGTTATACTGTTAACGAGGGCAGATATTCCCTGCCAGGGGAATGTTAACTTGTGTGTTAGACTGGGCTGATAGTCCAGCAGGCAAGTTAGGTGCTTAGTGGCACTTGTCACTGTGATAAGTGATGCAAAAGTGAAATAATGACTACCTGAATGAGTGGTGGGAGTGGAAGCTGGTTGTCTGTGAGTTCATTTGGCAGGATAGATTTCAAAGGTAGATTTGGCAGGGAATATGGAAGAAAGAAATCATATATATGAATCCAAGATTTTGAGTGGCTAGAAGTATGATGGTACCATAACATAAGTAAGGAAACCACAAGGAAAGACTGGTTATTAGGGGTCAAGTAGATGGGACTATAACATATGAATTCTGTGAGACACATTTTGATTTTGGAGGTACAGGTCGAACTTTCAGAATATCTCCTTAAATGTGGAAATATGAGACTAAAATTTAGAAAAAAGACAATTTAGGGCCCGAAGATACAGATTTTGGAGCAATTCGCATAGAGTTTAAGCTGTGGAAGTAGATAACATTTCCAGTATCCTAGCAGAGAGAAAAAGGTAAAGCACAGAACTTTAAATGTTGTTAAAAAGAATCAGTAGAGGAAAAATAAGAGGAAAGGTATGAAGGTATTGTGTCTTTCTTTGAAGCATAATAAAGAATTTCAAGGAGAGGTTCTTGAGAGGGATGAGATGCTTAGAAAGATTAAGGATTTTAATACCCTAGAAGGGCATTAAATTTAATTAAATTCAAGAACCCCTCTAGGGCATTAATATAACCTAATAATAATTATTAGGTTCATTATGTAATAAAATAAGATAATAATTATTAAGAGTTTCTTGATAACTGAGAGAACAGATTGAGTAGACCAGGATGAATTATAAGAGGTTAAGTAAATGGTTTTACAAAATACAAAAAAGCGTGAAGTATAAAATAGAATGTTTTTCAAGAAGTTTGTGCAAGAAATGAGACAGTGATCATTTTGAAGAGTTAGCCACATAGAAGATATTTTAGCATTAGCACTTGGTATATTTTACGTGAAAGGGAATGATCCATCAGAGTAGTTTAAATATTGTAGAATAGTTTAAATATTAGAGTGATTAATTGCCTGAAGGAGGTAAGAAGGTTTGAGATCAAGGACCTGGACAAAGGGCTTAACTCTTACGAAAGAGTAGCAGCCATTCTGCTTAGAAACCAGAGGAAGGGAAGAGAGGATGAATCAAGGAGTTTTTAGGCAAAGAGGAAGAAAACTGTAGAATTTCTTATCCTGCTTTTCAAAATAAGATGGGGATTGAGGTTATCTACAAGGCAAATCGTTAATCAGTGGTGGGGTTGGGATTCTGGAAGGAGAAAACATTTAGGAAAAATGTTATAGGGTAATTTCCAACTTCAGCAGATATTCATTGAACACCTGCTTTGTGCCAGGTGTGTTTTTATTTATTTATTTTGTTGAGTTGGGTCTTAGTTGCAGCTCGCTGGCTCCTTAGTTGTGGCATGTGAACTCTTAGTTGCGGCACGCATGTGGGATCTAGTTCCCGGACCAGGGATTGAAGCCGGGCCGCCTGCATTGGGAGCGTGGAGGCTTAACCACTGCGCCACCAGGGAAGTCCTGATAAGTTTTCTCATGAAGCCGATCGTTGAAACGAACAATAAAAATACCAAATTGTAATGTGATCTGAGGAGGGCAGTTGATAAAGTGACTTATTGGCTACTTCTGAGGAGGTGACTTTAAGGTAAGGTATGAAAGACAAGGATTCAGTCACTTGAAAATAAAGCTAGCATGAAAATCTCAAGGTAGAAATGAGCTTGATGTATTTGAAGAATGGAAAGAAAGCCAGTGTTCTGGAACAGAGTGGATGAGAACCATAGAGTCATGAGATGAAGTTAAAGAAGTAGGCAGGGCCAGGCCATGTTGGTTCCTATGGCCATGGTAAAGAGTTTAGACTCAAGGAAACCTTTTAAGGAAAGGTTTTACACAGAAGAGTGTCATGATATGATACATGTTTTAAAGATTCCTCTGGCTGCTTTATTAAAGATGGGCTATAGGAGTACAGGAAAAGCAAGGAGATCAGTTAAGAGACTGTTAGAATTGACCAGGTCAGAGACCATGGTGGAGGAACTTAATATGATCACCAGGATAGGATAGAAAGGATTGTTGACCAATCATAAAGGCTAGTTCAACATAAACAACTTGACATGGCAGGCACTGTGAATTTAGCTAGCATAACCTTTAAGATGGAAATGAGAAATTTGGCATTGGTGGTTGGAATAACTGTCTATGGAGATATAGGCTTGGTAAAAGGTAATGCACAAGGGATTGGAGGCCATGATTGGTTCAACACATATTTATTGATAATATATTCACCTCCTAATATACCAAGAACTGTGCTAGCTGCTGGGGTTATGACAGTCAACAAAAACAGAGGCTCCTTTCTCATGGAATTGATGTTCTAATGAGGGTGGGAAAGATAAACAGTAAGTAAATATATACTGTGTTGGATGGTAATCAGTACCATTAAAAATATATTAGGGAAATGTATTAGGGAAAGGTAGATATTGACGGGGGAAGGGTAGGCTTACTGTTTTATAAGGTGTGATTAGGGAAACCCTCTCTAATTAGGTGACATTTGGGCTCACAGCTCTAAGTGAAGTTAAGGGAGCAGACCAGGTAGATATTTGGCTTAGGGGTGGGGGAGCTGAGGATGGACTGTACTTGATGTGTTCTAGGAGCAGTAAGAGGGCCAGTGTGACTGGAATGGAGTAAGTGAGGCAGGAGGAAGTAGAAGCTGACATTGTGAAGGTAGAAGAGCTAGAGTCAGGTTGTAGACTTTGGGTGTTCTTCTTTTTGATGGTGGAGGTGCAGATCCAGGGATGAGGGTACAGGAGGGGTGAAAGGCAAGGCTGTGGCTGAGCAGTGTAGCTTGTGGCTAACCGTGAGGCCAGATGTTTGAAGTGTCTGAGGCAATGATAAGAGAAGGGGATGTACAATAAAACAGAGTTTTTAATCCCACAGGGAAGTAGGAAGAGTAGAGAAAGGTGGATTGGATGCACGAAGGCCTTGTAGTTCCTGATAATTAAGTTTATTTTGATTTGGGTTTTTTAAAATTAATTAATTAATTAAAAAAAATATCTATCTATCTATCTATCTGGCTGCGCCGGGTCTTAGTTGCAGCATGCGGGATCTTTTACTTGCAGCATGTGGGATCTAGTTCCCCGATCAGGGATCGAACCCTGGCCCCCTGCATTTGGAGCGTGGAGTCTTAACCACCGGACCATCAGGGAAGTCCCTGGATTTGGGCTTTTTTTTTTTTGTGGTACGCCAGCCTCTCACTGTTGTGGCCTCTCCCGTTGCGGAGCACAGGCTCCAGACGCGCAGGCTCAGCAGCCATGGCTCACGGGCCCAGCCGCTCCCCGGCATGTGGGATCTTCCCAGACCGGGGCACGAACCCGTGTCCCCTGCATCGGCAGGCAGACTCCCAACCACTGCGCCACCAGGGAAGCCCCGGGCTTTTTAAAATTGTAAAGTGTGCATAACAAAATTGACCAGTTTGACTTTATTTTTTTATGCTAAGTTAACACTTGCTATACATGAATTAGGTAAGCTTCTTCATGCGTACAAAGCATCTGAATGTTCAGTTTCATCTGCACAGTATTGCTCACTTTTCTTTACTCAAAGCAGATATACGACTGAGATGGATTGAAAGAATAAGTTGACTCATTTCAGCTTGTCAAGGGGGCCTTCTCTTGCTGTTGCTTCTATCTGTAAATTGAGAAATGAAATACCCAAGAGTACTTCCTTTTACAAAACTTTAATAAAAAGGGGATTTCCAAATCACATCATTGATTGAGAGATGGTGTCAGGAGTATAGAAGCAACACTCATGATCAGTTAAAGACCTCTCCCTGGGAATTCCCTGGAAGTCCAGTGGTTAGGACTCCGAGCTTTCACTGCCGAGGGCCCAGGTTCAATCCCTGGTGAGGGAACTAAGATCCCGCAAGCCACGTAGTGCAGCCAGAAAATAAAATAAAGACTTTTTCCTCTAAATTGAAGGAAGAGGTCTGGTTACTTTGCTCATTGACATTGAATACTAAGAAAAAACCCCCCACAGCTATAGAACTCCGAATTGTCTCTAAATCCAGTGTTCCTTAGCTGCCTAAAGCTAGTGAAGTAAAAATACATTAGCCTCACCCTTGACATTTTCAGATTTAACATATTCAAAGATCCTCTGTGAGCTCCAAAACACATGATTCCAAATTGTGTCCCAGTAAAATGGCATTTATTACGAGTGCATCGTGACAAGTACTCAGCATGAGTGAGCTTAAATAAATGTTAAGCATCTACAACTCTGTGTGACCTTATTGTTCTTATTTTATCATCATATTTCATCCTATCAGTAACTTCCCTCTGAAATAAGTAATGAAGGAACTTTATAAATTTCATAAATGAAGGAATCATTAAATTTGGGATATGTACAAATGTGGGCATTTGGAAAGAGCTCAATGTGTTCTTCCTGAACATTGACCATTTTAACTGTTTTTTTTTTTATTTTACTTATTTTTTATTTTTATTTTAATTTTTTGGCTGCATTGGGTCTTTGTTGCTGCGCACGGGCTTTCTCTAGTTGTGGTGAGTGGGGGCTACTCTTTGTTGTAGTATGTGGGCTTCTCATTGCGGTGGCTTCTCTTGCTGCAGAGCACGGGCTCTAGGCACGCGGGCTTCAGTAGTTGCAGCACGCGGGCTTAGTAGTTGTGGTTCGCGGGCTCTAGAGCACAGGCTCAGTAGTTGTGGCGCATGGGCTTAATTGCTCTGCAGCATGTGGGATCTTCCTGGACCAGGGATCAAACCCATGTCCCCTGCATTGACAGGCAGACTGTTTAACCACTGCGCCACCAGGGAAGTCCCTAACGGTTTTTAAATGTACAGTTCCCTGGCATAAATATATTCACAGTGTTGTGCAACCATCACCACTATCCCTCTCCACAACTTTTTTATCAGCCCAATCCCTGATAACCATTATTCTACTTTCTGTTTCTGTGAATTTGCCTATTCTGAGTAGCTTGTATAAATGGAATCATACAATGTTTGTTCTTTCATGGCTGGTTTATTTCACTTAGCATAATGTCCTCAAGGTTCATCTGTGTTGTAGCGTGTATCACAGTGTCCTTTTTAAGGCTGAATAATATTCCATTGTATGTTCATACCATATTTTGTTTATCCACCCATCTATTGAGGGAAATTTGAGTTGTTTCCACCTTATGGCTATTGTTAATAATACTGCTATGCACGTGGGTGTACAAATACCTGTGTGACTTCCTCCCTGCTTTTAATTCTTTTGGATATATACCCAGAAGTAGAATTGCTGGATCATTTGGTAATTTTGTTTAAATATTTTAAGAACTGCTATATTTTCTTCCACAGTGGTTGCACCATTTTACATTCCCACCAGTAACATACAAGGGTTATAATTTCTCCATATCTTTGCCTGGATTTGGTTTATAGTTTGTTTTTGGTTTTGAACAGTGGAATGTTTTACGTATATTTATTTCCTTAAAAGAAGGTTTATCTTAGATCATTTTCTAGTAGGTTTAGAATTAACACATCCTCATGCTCTGCTATAAGGTCAGAACTGGTAAAGAAAGTTGTTACCTGGTTAAATTTTAGTGAGAGATCCTCACAGGAATTAAAATTATGGACCCTTGAAAAGAATTCATTGCCAAAAACTTACGGTTATTCTGTCTATGTAACCTGGCTGTGGTGTTTAATGTACCAAGTACCTTCACTTGGCTTAGGAGAAAGCTATGTGTTTTGATTACTGGGCAGGAATAACTATGATCTCCCAGGATAGGACAAGATGATTAAATGAGTTAGAATGCTTTTTTCCCCCCAAAGGATACACTTGAAAATTGGAAATTTTATAAGGAGGTGGAGAAATTTTCATCATGCTGTTGACTGACACACTGTCTGTGTAACAGTTGGGAAAAGACATTACTTGTTCAGATGGATAATAGACTGATAAAAGTTACTAAGGGAAAAAAAAAGTGCTGATGGGATTACAGCTCCTGCAGAGAGGATTTTGAAGCTTTGTACCTTGTTTGCAATTGTCATTAAGATTTGGAAATTTTGAAATAGATCATATTCATGCTTCAATATTGTTATAGTTACGTTTTTCCTTGGTAAATCACATGTTTTAATTTGAAAAAGTTTACTGTAGAAGCTTCTTATCATGTTATATGAATATTATGAATAAACTGAGTGGTTTAAACTTGCCTTCCAGATTTTACTAGTTCCTCTTCCCCCAGTTCTTTGTCTTTGACTCAGGATTCTTTTTCTTTAATATGCACTGGATGTTTCTGCATTAGAAAAATGTTCATAAAGATTATATTGTTGAGTGCCTACTGTTTCTGGTTCTTTGATAACATGCTTTTTGCTTTTACTCAGAAAATAACTGTGGTTAGATTGTCATATAGTCTACCACAGACAGTAAGGATATTGTGAAAGAAATTCTGGCTATCTGTGTAGCATGACCTTTCAAAACTGTTTTCTTTGCTGTAAGCATCTCACTTAGCCTTTTGACTGCCACATGACAGGGGAAGTAGTGTATAAAAGGCAATATAAATGGCTGCCTTGTTGATCTCAGTACAATTTTCCAATATAAGAACTTGCTAAACAGTCACATGTTATCAAATATCATCGTTTTGTTTATGTAGAGGATGAACTAGTTTTATGCATTATACATAGAGTACATTTTAAATGTAATTTTTAAAATAAAATAATAGTAAATTATAATTGTAAAAATTGAAATGGAAAATCATTTTTGTTACTTTGAAGAAGGATCTAAATTTTTTATTCAGAGTTTTAAGAATTATTAATGAATGGAGATTATTATATACAGTTGATGACTACACATCTACTGTTTTTGTGGGCAGGGATTTTAAAGCAACTTTGGAATTGTCTTTCTGTTGTTCCTGAGCAGCCAAGAGAGTCTTTAAAACTGTGAAAGGGCTTAGAGAACATGAGGAAGCACCAGCCTGATTTTAAACTTTAATCTTATTTTCACTAGTAGCTTAGCTCTGTAATGTATTTATTTATCCATCAATCAGCAGATAGTTACTGAGGTCCTGTATCAAGCACTGTGCAGAAAGAACTGCAAAGATGAAAGAGCCTGTAACTGTCATTCAGGAACTCACTCTCTAGGTTTCAGCAAGGGTGGCAGGAATGGAGATGAACAGGATCACGATTCCTTGCTGTAGATGCTAATGTCACTTCCCTCCTAGAATCCAGAGTTAAAGACAAAGGTGATAAGGAGAAGTAGTTAGGGGCATGAGGACGGTCAGGATTCTTAGGTAGGAATAGAGGAGAAGAAGCAACTGTGGGTGATAGCAAAAATCTAGAACTTAGGTTTATCAGTAACACTGAGGTCATAGTCACAGTAAAATGGGGAGTGGGTTCCCATCAAATGGATTCTCCATGCCAGATGCTGCCGAGGGGCTTTACATCTGTTATTGCTGTTAATCCATTTTTAAAAAGTGTGAAATTTAGCATCTATACAGAAGAGCACATGAGAACTTAAATTTATAGTTTAAAGAATGATGAAAAATGAACAACTCTGCATAACAGCCAGATCAGTAATAAGTGCCTTCTTTGATCGTATCTCCCTCCCTCTCCCCAAGCTATACTTTGCTGAATTTTTTTGTTATTTTCTTAAGCTTTTCTTTATAACTTTACCATATCTGTTTGCATCTCTGAACAATATTTGACTTTATGTTTATGTTTAAGTAAATGGCATCAAATATTCTTTTTTTGATTTTACATTGTTAGTACGGTTCATTCATGGTGATGTGTATAGCTGTATTAATTTCCTGTATTGTAAAACATATAATTTATTGATCCATTCTATTAATGCACATTTAGGTTGTGTCTAGTTTTTGGAGACTGTGAAAAATTTCACATTGAATACCCATGTACGTGTGACAGCCTTGGATAAGAGTTTTCCTAGGATGTATACCTAGTAATGGAATTTTTTTTTTCTAATTTTATTTATTTTTGGCTGCATTGTGTCTTTGTTGCTGTGTGCGGGCTTTCTCTAGTTGCAGTGAGCAGGGGCTACTCTTTGTTGCTGTGCGTAGGCTTCTCATTGCTGTGGCTTCTCTTGTTGTGGAGCGCGGGCTCTAGGTGTGCGGCTCAGTAGTTGTGGCACTGGGCTTAGTTGCTCCACGACATGTAGGATCTTCCCGGACGAGGGATGGAACCTGTGTCCCCTGCATTGGCAGGAGGATTCTTAACCACTCTGCCACCAGGGAAGTCCACTAATGGAATTTTTTTTTTTTTTTGCGGTACGCGGGCCTCTCACTGTTGTGGCCTCTCCCGTTGCGGAGCACAGGCTCCAGACGCGCAGGCTCAGTGGCCACGGCTCACGGGCCCAGCCGCTCCACGGCATGTGGGATACTCCCGGACCGGGGCACGAACCCGTGTCCCCTGCATTGGCAGGCAGACTCTCAACCACTGCGCCACCAGGGAAGCCCTCATATGTGATTTTTAATCACGGTCTTGCAGCTACCTAAACTATGTGTTTGACTAAACTAGTGAAGATCAAATTGCTGTAACAGACTGAAAATGAATAGTATCTCAAACATAATAGATGTTTATTTCTTACTCATGGAACAGTCCAAAGTGGATGGTCCTCTTTGGTAGGTGGTTCTATTCCAGGTGGTTTCTTTCGTCTCATGACTGTTTCTTCCTCTGTGACCAGTGAAAGAGGAAAGAGAAGGTGTAGGTGGCGTACAGACTTTCTTAAACGCTCTAACCTGAAGTGACACAGGTCATTTCCACTCAACATTCCACTGGAGAGAACTTAGTATATGATCATTCTTACTGCACAGGAGGTTGGAATATCTAGTGTGCCAAGTGCACCGCCACAGTCCCATAACTGTGGAAGGAGATAAGCAGTCTCTACCACAATGGTCTTCAGAAAGTCATCTTATTTCTGTAGGTCTTAGTTCTTAATGTATAAAATAAAAGATCTGTACTCAGAAGATTTATAACACACACATCCTACTTCCTTAGTGATTCACATTAAAAGGCACAAGGAAAGTGTTTCCATTGTGTCTCCATTCACCTTCCTTATTTATTTGGTTGCACTGGGTCTTAGTTGTGGCCGACGGGCTCCTTAGTTGCGGCTCCAGGGCCTCTTAGTTGTGGCTCACCAGCTCTTTAGTTGTGGCAGGCAGGCTCCTTAGTTTAAGCGGCTCGTTGGCTCCTTAGTTGCGGCATTTGAACTCCTGGTTGCAGCATGCGTGTGGGATCTAGTTAGTTCCCTGACCAGGGGTTGAACCCAGGCCCCCTGCATTGGGAGCGTGGAGTCTTATCCACTGTGCCATCAGGGAAGTCCCTACATTCACCTTCTTTTAATGCAGATTTTAAGGAATATGAGGTGATAAAGCTGCTTTTCATCACTGTTCGTTCCTTGTTATCACAGCCAGGCTGCTTATAGTTCTATAACTTTATCCAGGTCCTGGGTACAAACCTCATCATGGTCCTATAGTGAATGGAAGCTTATTATGGGAAATGAAATAATTCTGAGGTTATGTGTTCATGCCAGGTTGTAGACAAATGTATTAGTTGGTTTTGAAATATTAAATTAAGAACTTGTTTAAATATTCTATATTTTCTTTGGAAAACATAAGAATTTTACATACAAACATCTAATTAAGGAAGCTGACTAGAGCTTGTATCAGTTTGTTCATAAATTTGGATTCTACTTTTCAGTAGTTATGATTTCAAGAAAATTGTCTTCATAGTTTTTGTAACTGAAGTTTGATAGATCAAAGTTGAGTAATGGAAATATACCTCCTTTTTTGAGGGAAATGACACTAGATTACTAGACAAGATTATAACTGGTAATTTAATTTTAGCTTTTATTTCTCAGTTCCATTTAAATATCAATAGGATTTTGGTCTGAGTGATTATAATTTCAGAGGTTAACTTATTTGCTAATATAATGAAGCTATTTGTATATAAGTAGAAAAGATTTCTTATGAGAAATGCCGTTGAGAAAAATATGTATTTAAGGAAGTGTGTGTGTGTGTGTGTGTGTGTGTGTGTGTTTAAAGAAACAAATGAGGGCTTCCCTGGTGGCGCAGTGGTTAAGAATCCACCTGCCAATGCAGGGGACACGGATTTGAGCCCTGGTCTGGGAAGATCCCACATGCCACGGAGCAACTAAGCTCGTGCACCACAACTACTGAGCCTGCGCTCTAGAGCCCATGAGGCACAACTACTGCAGCCCGTGCACCTAGAACCCGTGCTCTGCAACAAGAGAAGCCACCGCAATGAGAAGCCCACGCACAGCAACTAGAGAATGCCTGCAGGCAGCAACGAAGACCCAACACAGACAAAAATAAATAAATAAATAAATTTATTAAAAAAAAAAAGAAACAAATGAATCAATTCTTGGTTGTAGTATAATTTATTCTCTTAACCTAGTATATCCAATTATCTATTGCTGTAACAAACTATCACGAAACTTAGTGATGTAAAACATCCATTTTGTTATGCCTTTGCACTGTGGTCAAGAACTTGAACAGGGCACAGCAGGGTAAGCTTGTCTCTGGTTCATGATGTCTGGGCCTCAGATGGAGAAACTCAAAGTCTGAGGGTCAGAGTTGTAAAGGCCTAGTCACTAAGAAGTCTGGCTGTTGGTGCTGGCAGTCATTTGGGGTTGGTCAAAACACCTATATATGGCTCTTAAAATGAGCATCTCACAAACAAATGTTGGAATAGATAACAAGTGGAAGCTGCCAGTTTCTTAAACCTGGGTCTACTAGTGTATTACCTCTGCTTTATTTAATTGGTCAAGCAGTCACCAAATTCAGATTCAAGGGGAGGGAACATAGCCCTCGCTTCTTAATAGGAGGAAGGTAAAAGAATTGGGGGGCTTGTTTTAAATTCATCGCAGGTCATCAGGCAAGACTCTTTATCATGTAATTATAAGTCTTTTTGAGTTAGTTTTCCATGTTCTGTTAGATAATTTGGATTCTTAAAGCTCTCTTTCATTGCGAATGTTTTAACCAATACATTTTAAAATTCCTTGAGAGTATTCCCTCAGTTTCCACATGATGTCAGTTTTGAAGCTGAGACGTGAAGTCAAATGGACCTCTAATGGTAGCTTTTACTTAAAAATTAGACAGCCTAAAATAAATGGATAAAATTTCAGAAACATACAACCTTCCAAGACTTGATGAAGAAATAGAAAATCTAAACAGACTGATTACTAGTAAAGAGATTGATCTGTAACAAAAACCTCTCAACAAACAAAAGTTCAGGACCAGGTAGCTTCACTGGTGAATTCTACCAAACATATAAAGAAGAATTACCAGTCTTTCTCAAATTCTTCCAAAAAATAGAAGAAGAAGAACACTTCCAAACTCATATTATGAGGTCAGCATTACCCTGATACCAAAACCAGACAAGGACACCACAACAAAGGAAAATTACAGGCCAGTATCCCTAATGAACATAGATGCAGAAGTCCTCAACAAAATATTAACAAATCAAATTCAGCAGTATGTTAAAAGAATCATACACCATGATTAAGTGGGATGTATTTCAGGTGTGCAAGATGGTCCACATTTGTAAATCAGTCAATGTGATAACACCACACAGACAAAATGAAGGATGGAAATTATGTGATCATCTTAATAGGTGGAGAAATTTGACAAAATTTAACATCCATTTATGATAAAAACTCAACAAACTGTGTATTTAGGGAACGTACCTCAACATAATAAGGGCCATATAGGACAAGCCCACAGCTAACATCATACTCACTGGTGAAAAGAAAAAGCTGAAAGCTTTTCCTTCAAGATCAGGGACCAAAGAGGCCCACTCTTGCCATTTTTATTCAACATAGTCTGGAAGTCCTAGCCAGAGTAATTAGGCAAGGAAAAAAAAAAAGGCATCCAAGTTGGAAAAGAAGTAAAACTGTCCCTATTTACAGATGACATGATATTCTATATTGTATATAGAAAACCATAAAGACTTCACCAAAAATATGTTAGAACTGATAAATGAATCTAGTAAAGTTGGCAGATACAAAAACCAATATACAAATATCTGTTGCATTTCTGTATGCTAACAATGAACTATTAGAAAGAAAAAATAAGAAAACAATCCCATTTACAATTGCAAGAAAGAGAGTAAAATATCTAGGAATAAATTTAACCAAGGAGGTCAAAGACTGAAAACTTTAAGACATTGATGAAAGAAAGTGAAGAAGACACAAACGGAAAGATACTACATGCTCATGATTTGGAAGAATTAATGTTGTTAAAATATCCATTCTGTCCAAAGCAATCTACAGATTCAATGCAATCCTTACCAAAATTCAAATGACATTTTTCACAGAAACAGAACAAAGAACCCTAAGATTTCTGTGGAACCACAAAAGGCCGCAAATAGCCAAAGCATTCTTGAGAAAGAACAAAGCTGGAGACACTATACTTCCTGATTTCAAACTATGTCACAAGGTTATAGATATCATAATAGTATGACACTGACATTAAAAACAGACATATAGACCAATGGAAAATAATAGAGAGCCCAGAAATAAATCCATGCATGTATGGTCAATTAATTTATGACCATAACAAAGGAGCCAAGAATATACAATGGAACATGGCAGCCTCTTCAATAAAAGGTGTTGGGAAAACTGGACAGCCACATGCAAGAGAACGAAACTGGACCACCATCTTACACCATACACAAAATAAACTGAAAATGGATTGAAGACTTAAATGTTTTAGACCTGGAACTATAAACTCCTAGAAGAAAACATAGGATTTAACCTCATTGTTGTTGGTCTTGGTGATGATTTTTTGTATTTGACATCAAAAGCAAAGGGAACAAAAGCAAAAATAAACAAGTGGGACTACATCAAATTAAAAACCTTCTGCAGGGAGTTCCCTGGTGGTCTAGTGGTTAGGATTCGGCACTTTACTGCCACGACCCAGGTTCAGTCCCTGGTTGGGGAACTGAGGTCCCACAAGCCACATGGCGTGGCCAATAATAATAATAATGATAATAATAATAAAATAAAAGCTTCTGCACAACAAAGGAAACCATCAACAAAAAGAAAAGGCAACTTAACAAATGGGAGAAAATCCTAAATGCAGAATGAGTGTTGTATGTGGAGAAAAGGGAACCCTTTAGCAGTGGTGGGAATGTAAATTGTTGTAGTTGCTATGAAAATAGTCAGAGGTTCCTCAAAAAATTAAAAATAGATCTATCATATGATTCAGCAGTTCTTCTTCTGTGTATTTGTTTGAAGGAAACAAAAACACTAAAAGATATATGTGTCCCCATGTTCATTGTAGCATCATTTACAATAGCCAATACATGGAAACAACCGAAGTGTCCATTGATGGATAAATAGATAAAGAAATTGTGGTGTATCTATATCTATCTATAGATAGATATAGATACACACACAAAGGAAAATTATTCAGCCATAAACAAAGGAAATCTTGCCTTTTGTGACAACCCGGATGGCCCTTGAAGGCATTGTGCTATGTGAAATAATTCAGACAGAGAAAGAGAAGTACTGTTTGATCTCACTTATATGTGAAATATAAAATAAGCAAACAGGGCTTCCCTGGTGGCGCAGTGGTTGAGAGTCCGCCTGCCGATGCAGGGGACACGGGTTCGTGCCCCGGTCTGGGAAGATCCCACATGCCGCGGAGCGGCTGGGCCCGTGAGCCATGGCCGCTGAGCCTGCGCGTCCAGAGCCTGTGCTCCGCAACGGGAGAGGCCACAGCGGTGAGAGGCCCGCGTACCGCAAAAAAAAATAAAATAAAATAAAATAAGCAAACAATCAAAAAACCGCAAACTCATAGATACGGAGAACAGGTTGGTTGTTGGTTTCCAGAGGCAGGGGAGTGGTGGGGGAAGTGCAGAATGGGTGAAGGGGATCAAAAAGTACAAACTTCTCGTTATAAAATAAGTTATGGGGATGTAATGTACAGCATGGTGACTATAGTAATAATACTGTCGTACATTTGAAAGTTAAGAGAGTAGATCTTAAAAGTTCTCATCACAAGAAAAAAAATAATGCCATTTTAGAAATAATGCTGTTTGACGTTTTTGAAACAAAGTGTGATTTATTAGATTACCTACAATGTAGTCTTGTAAATTAAATACAGCACAGTATCCAAAAGCCGAGTTTGAAGCATAGATGAAGATTTCGGATTTCTTTGGAACCTAGAAATAGTGACCTATGGTGAATTATTATCCTCCAAGCCGTGTAACTCCCGGTAAGACAATGAAGGGGTTTCGTGACAGTGATACTGTGGTGCTACCTCACCATTTCAGGTGAGGTCTCCTGATCCCCAGCTAATACTACTTTCTGTCCCACTTTGTGAAGTTTAAACAGGTACTCCATACTTCCCCTTTTCAATATTCCATCCTCATCTCTTGTGGTTGAGATTCTGTGTGGGTTGAGGTGGAAAACACTGCAAGCAGTCATGTAAGCTTCAGTATCTGTCTTTATTTTATATTCCCCAGCAGTCTGAGAAGGAGCACCTTGTGAATGAAACAGAACACATACCTCCTCCCACTAGTCTCTTTCAGCAGACCTCAGTGCTCTGGTACACACTGGGTTGCAAACTTCTCCATTTTATTTTTTTGATCCCCTCCTCCCCCAGTCAAGTGTGTGATATGGCATCTTAAACAGAACGAGTACTTAGTAAATATTTGTTAACTTGCATTCCAATCATTTTTGCTCTCTTCTCTCTTGATTGAGGCCTAGCACTGAGATGACACTATCAGCCTGCCTCTCCTGATGTGTTCTGTAGAGAGAATAGGCAGTGAAAGAAAAGTTGGTACCAGGGACAGATATCTCTTCAGTTTTTCCTAGGTTTTTTTTTTGTATTCCCTGTTTAATGTCGGTAGTAAAGGGGCTGTGAGGACTACACACAGAAGCATTTTGTCATTCATGGCTGGATAGTTTATGAGGAAAATTGGTCTCCAAGGAAGAGTTTTAAAACAGACAAACAAGTACCTGCATAGACCAAACTTACACCGGTGTGCAGAAGGATAACCCTGAAATGGCTTGGGAGAAATGCTAGTATTTTAGGACTCTCACTTACGTTTTACATCGTACAACTTATGTTCAAAATGACAGCAGACGGAAATAACTAAAAGGTTCAGAGCCTGCGATAGTGCTTTTTCTACAGCTGTAAGCCATTTAACATTCTTCTCATGTTACTGTTTGCCATTCAGATGGCTTTCTGGCACTGGATCAGTTCCTAGATGTTGGTTAGTTACTCACCAGCATCACTACACACTTGTACAGTCTGGCTCATGACTCACTCTCACAGCACTTATATGTGGGTACCCTTTGCTATACAGTCATTGCTGATTATTTGATGTCACTTGTTATGAACAAGTACCAGGATTGATTGAATACCATGTCTTGAATGAAGGTTTGTTGTCATTTAAAAAAACCAAAAAAACCCCGCCCTAGTTAGTCTGTTGGTTCCATTGCTACTGGATTGAAAAACAGAAGCAGTTGTCCAGACTATGAAACCTTTGTCTAAAATATGTATCCCATGATAGGTACAAAATTGTATCCAGTAAGCCAGAATTATTTGCTTCACTTTAGTGCTATTGCCTAAAATGATTAAAATGCAAAAATGGGCTGCACAGAAGTCAGAATTCCTGAGAGATGAGGGAGGGGGTTGGTATCTGGAACAAACATCCAAGGAGTCTCTGAGGTGCTGGCAGTGTTCTAATTCTTGACCTGGCTTGTGGTTTGTTTTACAGGAATTCGTGTGTTACTTTTCTGTTTATATATTATTTTAAACAAGAAAAATATTTTAAAATAGAAAGAAAGTACTTGCTCATCATGTAGGAGAATTCCCTCAGCTGTATCTTCAATGGCTACAGAAGGTCACCATATTTTATAGTAGATATTAGTAGTAAGTCTTTGTCCTATTAATATGATATATTTAAGAAAATAATCACCCTAAAACGTGGTAACAGTCTACCAGTGATTGAAGTAGGTTTAACAGTTCCCATGCCCCAAACACTATTCATTTGGAAGTGGAAGAGAAGGGACAGGGTGAAGGGAGAACATTGTAGGGATGAAATATATCTTTCTTGGTAATATATACCCAATTAGAATAATTTATTATTTCTTTCTTGTTGGTAAGTATGATTGAACATTTAGATTAGAATACAGGAGAGCAGACTGAAAACTAGGAACACTGAAAAAAATTAATTAGCATTATTTAATAAAAATTAAATATTTGAATCAAAACCACTTAAATAATTTTAAATTGAGTATCTTAAAGAGGTTAGCAGTATACAATCCATTGGAATAGTGGGGTGATGTGACTTTTTTTTTTTATAATCTTTGTAGGAAGATTGTTAACATTCTTTAGACCTGGGAATCTGCTGAATTAAATTTTTTCATTAGCCCATTTGGTCTGAAGAAATAATACCAATAATGACCTGTCTCCACTCCCCATTGGCGTCATTGTTATGGATTATGTATCTAAATTTCTATTTATACTTTTATCTGACAATAATGACTTAAAAAGTTGTTGGGAATGTGGTAGTTATTTAAAATTCTTTAGTATCTTTTAACTAATTCTAATTTATATGGTTTGTTTCAAACCTTATTATTTGTTCAGAGATTATCAGTGGAAGGAGCAAGAAAAAGGTAGGGTAAAAAGTATGAATTGTAGAGCACGCTGTGGTTTGACATTCCACATGCATTTTGAGATTCACTGCATTTCTAAACCTGTCTTAAAGCATAGACTACTGCTCAGACTCTGCTGCTCTGTGTGACCTTCAAGATTGTAAGTTCTTAGATGATAGGCTTCTGGGATTAGCCTTGACTGATTTTGGAGAGGCCTAAATTCTTACCACATAAAAATCCTCAGAGAAAGATACCATACCAGTTAGAAATGAAAAACACTGACACTCCAAAATGGGCCATGGGTGACAACAGTTGGTTTAGTTTGATTTAATTTATTTTAAAAACAGAATGTCTTTTATTTGAATACTGAATACATTATGTTAGTACACAGAGTATGCTGAGAATGGAATTTTTTAAGGAAAAAACTAGCAGCAGCAATACAATTAAAATGGAAAAAACGTAGTTCCTAATAATTTTTTAATATAACATGAATGACAAATAGATATGTCAGCATTCTGTGAAGTCCACTTAGGGCATTACATTATCTGATAAACTGTAGTTTAATTTAAATTTACTGCAGATGAATATTTGGAACTGGAGTGTATTTGGAATTTTTTTTCTCTTGGAAAACAGGATTTTATTGTGGGGTGCTCTATTTTATCACAATAAGAATTATTCTCAAAGCAAATAATCTAAGATACTGAAGTATTCAGTTTATTTGGATAGTAGACTTTAATATATTAAAAGTTTAAAAGCCTAAGGTAAGCAAGCAACAAGTCAATAAAATCACAACTCAGTTCTAACATTTTCATGCAGTATCATTCACTATGAAATGCAAGAAGACAATGTTGAAATGAAATGACCTCTAACATAAATTACATCAGTGTGATCAAACATATACAGAAATACAAATTCTAGTAAATATAAAAAATTTTTGATTTTTTAACATCTCAGGCAAATTTTATTGATAAGCCACATGCCTAAAACCAAAATATGGAGAGATTGAAAATAACCCTCTTCTCTTTTCAGCAGTTGCCCACTGCTTTGAGTGTATAAGGACTTGGGAGAGGGAGAGGGAGTCATGATGTTGTGGGTGGTCCCAAGTAATGCTTCTGTTGGGTCTCCTTCTTTCTCCAGAAGAGCTCTGGGGCAGCCTTCATGTTATCTGTCCACTCACCCCTATAGTACTGGGCTCAGTCTGCTGTGTTATTATTATTTTTTTAAATTTTTGGCCGCGTTGGGACTTCCTTGCTGTCTGAGGGCTTTCTCTACTTGTGGCGAGCAGGGCTACTCTTCGTTGTGGTGAGCAGGGGCTACTCTTCGTTGCAGTGTGCGGGCTTCTCATCGTGGTGGCTTCTCTTGTTGCGGAGCATGGGCTCTAGGCACTCAAGCATAAGTAGTTGCAGCACGCGGGCTCAGTAGTTGTGACGCCCGGGCTTTGTTGCTCCGCGGCATGTGGGATCTTCCCGGACCAGGGATGGAACCCATGTCCCCTGCAGTGGCAGGCAGATTCTGTAACCACTGTGCCACCAGGGAAGCCCTGCTGTGTTATTGTATACTGAAATACAGCAGCAGCAGCAAGGCAAAGAGCAAGGCCTGAACTCAAAAATCTGTTGTAAGACAGTTCTTTGGGAATGGTTTCTTACCCTCCTACACTCTGCCTGTTCTCTCCCTCCCCATGGAGTTCTTGTAGTCTTTAAAAAAATTTTGATTTTGCAAGTAATCAGAAATGCAGATTAACTCAGATAACTTCAAATAATTGACTAAGATTAAAAAGCTTTATTACAGTTCTGTTGATGGATACTGTGTACATCCATTAATGTAGTGGGGATACAAATTGGTAAAACCTTTCTTGAAAGTACCTTTCTAAGAAGTTTTGCAATATGTATAAAGAATCTTAAAGAAGTTTATAGTAAAGATTCTAAACCCTGTTAGACCCAACCCCCTTTTTGTAGTATGTTTTGTAATACTTGTTTTACTATACTGAAAAGAAATTTATAGGTAACATAATCTACTTACACACATAAGAAAAATATGCTTTAACTATAATATAAAGGAAGTTCATTTGTGATAAAAAAATAGCTTGATATTTACATGCTAAAAAATATGTAAACCCTCAGATACAACTGTAGTAGACCATAGTCAGATGCCTGTATCTGTAGTTAGATCACTTGTGAATGCATTGACTACAAGTAAAGACTGACACAGGGATGTTGTGTTGGTAACTTAAATTCCATGAGAAGTACATGCAGCTGCTATTTTTGATTCTACATCATGGCTCACAAAAAACAAACCAAATGAAAAATCCTTGCTCTGGTTGCATGGCTTTTCATTCACAAACAGAACAAAAAGTCACTGAACACTTCTCTCTCAGGAGCTGTGATAGATACTCCAGGGGTTTTGGCCTTCATAAAGCAAAATGTCTACTAATGTACACACGAGGTAGTAATTGCTCTGTCAAGTTCTATGCCATTGATATTATGCAGCGCCTAGTGTGTAGTTTGATGAAGGAATTTTCTTTTTTTTCGTTTTGAATTTTAGAATTTTATTTTTTTATACAGCAGGTTCTTATTAGTTATCCATTTTATACATATTAGTATATATATGTCAATCCCAATCTCTCAGTTCATCCCACCACACCTGGCCCCGCCTCTTCCCCCCTTGGTGTCCATATGTTTCTTCTCTACATCTGTGTCACTATTTCTGCCCTGCAAACCGGTTCATCTGTACCATTTTTCTAGGTTCCACATACATGTGTTAATACATGATATTTGTTTTTTTCTTTCTGACTAACTTCACTGTGTATGACAGTCTATAGATCCATCCACGTCTCTACAAATGACCCAATTTCGTTCCTTTTTATGGCCGAGTAATATTCCATTGCATATATGTACCACATCTTCTTTTACCATTTGTCTGTCGATGGGCATTTAGGTCACTTCCATGACTTGCCTATTGTAAATAGTGCTGCATTGAATGTTGGGGTGCATGTGTCTTTTTGAATTATGGTTTTTCTCTGGGTATGTGCCCAGTAGTGGGATTGCTGCGTCATATGGTAATTCTATTTTTAGATTTTTAAGGAACCTCCAAACTGTTCTCCACAGTGGCTGTATCCATTTATATTCCTACCAACAGTGCAAGAGGATTCCCTTTTCTCCACACCCTTTCCAGCATTTGTTGTTTGTAGATTTTCTTGAGAGTTTTTATCATAAATGGGTGTTGAATTTTGTCAAAAGCATTTTCTGTATCTCTTTCTGAGATGATCATATGGTTTTTATTCTTCAATTTGTTAATATGGTGTATCACATTGATTGATTTGTGTATATTGAAGAATCCTTGCATACTTGGGATAAATCCCACTTGATCATGGTGTATGATCGTTTTAATGTGCTGTTGGATTCTGTTTGCTGGCATTTTGTTGAGGATTTTTGCATCTATATTTATCAGTGATATTGGTCTGTAATTTTCTTTTTTTGTAGTATCTTTGTGTGGTTTTGGTATGAGGGTGATGGTGGCCTCATAGAATGAGTTTGGGAGTATTACTTCCTCTGCAATTTTTTGGAAGAGTTTTAGAAGGATGGGTGTTAGCTCTTCTTTAAATGTTTGATAAAATTCACCTGTGAAGCCATCTGGTCCTGGACTTTTGTTTGTTGGAAGATTTTTAATCACAGTTTCAATTTCATTACTTGTGTTTGTTCTGTTCTTATTTTCTGTTTCTTCCTGGTTCAGTCTTGGCAGGTTATACCTTTCTAAGAATTTGTCCATTTCTTCCAGGCTGTCCATTTTATTGGTATAGAGTTGCTTATAGTAGTCTCTTATGATGCTTTATATTTCTGCAGTGTCTGTTGTAGTTTCTCCTTTTTCGTTTCTCATTTTATTGATTTAAGTCCTCTCCCTCTTTTTCTTTTTTTTAAAAAATTTTATTTATTTGTTTATTTCTTTATTTATGGCTGCATTGGGTCTTTGTTGCTGCGCACGGGCTTTCTCTAGTTGCGGTGAGCAAGGGCTACTCTTCGTTGCTGTACATGGGCTTCTCATTGTGGTGGCTTCTCTTTGTTATGCAACACCGGCTCTAGGCACGTAGGCTTCAGCAGTTGTGGCACTTGTGCTCAGTAGTTGTGGCTTGCCAGCTCTAGAACGCAGGTTCAGTAGCTGTGGTGCACGGGCTTAGCTGCTGTGCAACATGTGGGATCTTTCTGGGCCTTGGCTTGAACCCATGTCCCCTGCGCATTGGCAGGCAGATTCTTAACCACTGTGCCACCAGGGAGGCCCTCCTTCTTTTTCTTGATGAGTCTGGCTAAATGTTTATCAATTTTGTTTGTCTTCTCTAAGCACCAGCTTTTAGTTTTATTGATCTTTGCTATTGTTTCCTTTGTTTCTATTTCAGTTATTTCTGCTCTGATTTTTATGATTTCTTTCCATCTGCTAACTTTGTGTTTTGTTTGTTCTTCTTTCTCTAGTTCCTTTAGGTGTAAGGTTAGATTATTTGAAATTTTTCTTATTTCTTTTTTTTTTTTTTTTTGCGGTACGCGGGCCTCTCACTGTTGTGGCCTCTCCCGTTGCGGAGCACAGGCTCCGGACGTGCCGGCTCAGCGGCCATGGCTCACAGGCCTAGCCGCTCCGCGGCATGTGGGATCTTCCCGGACCGGGACACAAACCCGTGTCCCCTGCATTGGCAGGCGGACGCTCAACCACTGCGCCACCAGGGAAGTCCAAATTTTTCTTATTTCTTGAGGTAGACTTGTATTGCTATAAACTTCCCTCTTGGAACTGCTTTTGCTGCATCCCATAGGTTTTGGATTGTGTTTTCGTTGTAATTTGTCCCTAGATATTTTTTGATGTCCTCTTTGATTTCTTCAGTGATCTCTTGGTTATTTAGTAACATATTGTTTATCCTCCATGTGTCTGTGTTTTTTACGTTTTTTTCCCTGTCATTGATTTCTAATCTCATAGCATTGCGGTCAGACAAGATGCATGATATGATTTCAATTTTCTTAAATTTACTGAGGCTTGATTTGTGACCCAAATGTGATTTATCCTGGATAATGTTCTGTGTGCACTTGAGGAGAAAGTGTAATCTGCTGTTTTTGGATGGAATGTTGTAGAATATCAATTAAATCTGTCTGGTCTGTTGTGTCATTTAAAGCTTGTGTTTCCATATTAATTTTCTGTTTGGATGATCTGTCCATTGGTGTAAGTGAGCTGTTAAAGTTCCCCCACAGTTATTGTGTCACTGTCGATTTCCTCTTTTATAGCTCTTAGCAGTTGCCTTATGTATTGAGGTGCTCCTATGTTGGGTGTATATATATTTATAATTGTTATATCTTCTTCTTGGATTGATCCCTTGATCATTATGTAGTGTCCTTCTTTGTCTCTTGTAACATTCTTTATTTTAAAGTCTATTTTATCTGATATGAGTATTGCTACACTAGCTTTCTTTTGAAGATATTTTCTTGGGTCCTTTCTCTCTCTCTTCTCCTTCTGGGATCTGTATAATGTGAATGTTGGTGCATTTGATGTTGTCCCAGAGTTCTCTAAGGCTGTCTTCATTTCTTTTCATTCTTTTTTCTTTATTCTGTTCCGTGGCAGTGAATTCCCCCATTCTGTCTTCCAGGTCACTTATCCGTTCTTCTGCCTCACTTATTCTGCTATTGATTCCTTCTAGTGTATTTTTCATTTCAGTTATTGTATTGTTCGACTCTGCTTTTCTTTAATTCTTCTAGGTCTTTGTTAAACATTTCTTGCATCTTCTTGATCTTTGCCTCCTTTCTTTTTTCGAGGTCCTGGATCATCTTCACTATCATTATTCTGATTTCTTTTTCTGAAAGGTTTCCTATCTCCACTTCATTTAGATGTTTTTCAGGGGTTTTATCTTGTTCCTTTGTCTGGTACATAGCCCTCTGCCTTTTCATCTTGTCTGTCTTTCTGTGAATGTGGTTTTTGTTCCACAGGCTGTTAGGACTGTAGTTCTTCTTGCTTCTGCTCTCTCCCCTCTTGGTGAAGGAATTTTGCAGTAGCTTGTTCTGCTTTCTCTCCAAGTATTATCATTGGAACCTTTTTTTTTTTTTTTTTTGCAGTTGTGAAATTGTGTTTGTCTTGTTACAAGGAATGTAACTTTAATTTTTGCCTCTCTGATTTTGGTCTCTTTGAATTAGTTTTGAGCCACTGAACTAAGGTGAATGATACAACATGATACTAACAATAAATACTTAACAAAAGTAAATGCTGTAGCAGAAGTGAAGTAAAAATATATTTGCTAAGATTTGGAAGCATCCCATTAACCGTTACCCAAGGGAAATTGAACAGCACAGCTCTGCTAGCATAGAGTTGTGTTGTGGGATTTTTGTAGAAAATTTTATTAATTTTGGGAAATGCATGTGAGCAAACCACCTGTAGATCACTAGAGACCACCTTTTAAGAATTACCGTTTTAATTTCTTTCACATCAAGCAAACAAGACTGATGATTTATGCTGTGAATAGGAGGCATGACTGTTCCTTTTGTTGGGAAGAAACTGGTCTCACTGTAAATTAATATGTCATCAGTTATTGAGATTTTGTGTTTTGTTGTTTGTTTTTTGCCACATGGCATACGGGATTCTAGTTCCCCAAGCAGGGATCAAACCCACGTCCCCTGCAGTGGAAGTGCAACGTCTTGACCAGTGCACTGCCAGGGAAGTCCCTTGAGTGCTTTTTTATGTGAAGTGCTATGCAAAGTTCTTTTCTGTATGTGCTGTTTTATTTAATCCTTTAGCTTTGCAGGGTGGAAAGTTCTTATTCATAAATTAGTTATCTAAGGTTATGAAATCCAAGCTATACAAAAAATATGTTGGTGAAACAATATTACAAAAAGGACTACTTAGTGTTTCATTAATAAATCTTCGTGGATCTGGAACTTTATACTAGATTAAAGATAATGACAGAATGACAGGTTCAGTGACTTAAGATTAGACTTTATTTTAAAGATTCAAAATAGAAAATGTAACATTTACATACTAGATAATTTTATGAAATGATTCCTTTATTGAATTTGAAGTTTATGCTTTGGAGCTGTGTCTTTTAAGATCTTAGGATAGTAATCTGGTTTTTGGAGGGGAATTTAGTAATATTATATATTTCATTTAAATTTGTACGATTTTGAAATTTGAAAAAAAAATTTTATTTTTGCCATGCCATGTGGCTTGTGGGATCTTTGTTCCCCAGCCAGTGATCGAACCCGGGCCCCCTGCAGTGGAAGTTTGGTGTCCTAACCACTGGATTGACAGGGAATTCCCTGTACTACTTCAGTTTTAGATATATACTTACCTCTTCAGGATATTTACTGTGATTACCAGCTGTTTGTGCATTATAGGTTGCTTGTTGGGAAAAGTTTTAAAAGAGAGGAATTGCTTAAGCAATACAGGAGTTAGTTTTGTCAGTGTTTAGGTTAGACACAGAAGCTGTCTTGGTGTATTGTGTTGTGGTTTTAAAAAATTGCTCTGCATTCATAGAGATTGAAATAAATCTGGCTTATAAGAAATATACTTGTTTTATAGAGGCATGTTAAGTACTTATAAATGTATTCTGTTTATATTAATGTTAACTACTAAGAATGAAAATCTGACTTTGGAAATACTGATGAACACTGACATATTAAGAATAGGTAGCCTAGCTGTAATCTGAGTTCTTCCTTTGGACTATTCTAAGTGTCTTGAATAATAGAGCTTTTTAAAAAAGTATGTAATCTGTATGCTCTCATTAATGAAACATTGAAAAAACATATTTATTTATAGTTACTTTTTTTGTTGTTGTTTTTTGTTTGCTGTACATGGGCCTCTCACTGCTGTGGCCTCTCCCGTTGTGGAGCACAGGCTCCAGACGCGCAGGCTCAGCGGCCATGGCTCATGGGCCCAGCCGCTCCGCGGCACGTGGGATCCTCCCGGACTGGGGCACAAACCCGTGTCCCCTGCATCGGCAGGTGGACCCTCAACCACTGCACCACCAGGGAAGCCCCTATAGTTACTTTTGAACTATATTAGTATATTTCCTTCCATCTTTAATTTCTTTCTTTCTTTTGTTCTTTTAGTTTTGTTGAGATATAGTTGATATCCAGCACTGTATAAGTCATACAGCATAATGATTTGACTTACGTACATCATGGAATGATTACCACAGTAGATTTAATGAAAATTTGTTATCTCATATTGACACAATATTAAAGAAATAGAAAAAATATACATTTTTTTCCTTATGAGAACTCTTAGGATTTACTCTCAACAACTTTCATATATAATGTATAGTAGTGTTAGTTATTTTCATCATGTGTACATTACATCTCTAGTACTTATTCATCTTATAACTGGGAGGTTATACTTTTGACTAACTTCATCTAATTCCCCCTTCCTCCCTTTCCGCCTCTCAGCCTCTGGTTTTCCAGCCTAAATTTCCATGCATTAGATTGTACATATGATTTTTTCCTTTTTACAGTTAACAGAATTCTAATTATACTTTTTGTACTGCTTTACATTTTACTCTCTCCATATCATCTATAAACATGTCCATAGTATTGTACACATATGACAGACTTCAGTATAAATAGCTGCTTAATATGCCATCAAATGGGTATATCATTGTTTGTTTAACTATTTTTTGATATTTGGACCGTTAGGTTATTTTCAAGTTTGTCACGTTTGTATGTTTTTGCTTTGTGTATGAAAATTTTCCTGAATTCAAGTTTTTAAATAGGTAAATTACTGGGTTAGTAGGTTTAAAAAGTTTTCAGGGCTCAGTGCATATTTGCAAATATTTTCTAAAGGCTATTTAGAGTGCCTCCTCCTCCTCTCCCTCCCCTCCCCCTCCTCCTTCTCCCCCTTCTCCCTCTTTTTTTTTTTTTTTTGCCGCACCATGCGGCATGCAGGATCTTAATTCCCTGACCAGGGATCAAAACTATGCCCTCTGCAGTGGAAGTGTGGATTCGTAACTACTGGATTGCCAGGGAAGCCCCCACCTTCTATTTTAAGAGGATAAATTTGAATGTTATTTCAATATAAATGATAAGGTATACAGTACTGTTTTAGCAGTTATTCTTTAATAATTTGTAGAATTACTTTAGAGAGACCTTTTACATGGAATTACAGTAATTCAGATAAAATAACCATCTTTAACAAATGGAGTTCTATATTGTTCAGTTTTTCAGTGTTCAGTATAATGCATACTTCATTGTAAACAAATCAGCAAACAAGGCTGATTTCTTGTCTTTGAACAGTAGAAGTGGGGGGAGGGGAAGGGCAGAAACCCAGGTAAATCAAAATCCCGTCACTTAAATTGTCCGTTATTGAAACCTGAAGGTTGAGATAATAAATGTGGTGTTCATGATAAGTGCACTGCCCCTTCCAGTTCTTTTATGAACATTAACCTGTCTTCTAGCTATATCTTATAGTAGTAAAATAAATGCTAGGTAAATACTATTGCATTTAATATTTTTAAAATATTCACTTTCAATCTCTCTTAAATTTTTTTTCCATGATTTTCCAAAGAAGTTTTTGTGTGAACTACTTGTTCATCTGTCTAACAAGTTTATGTTGGTTTCTACTTATCACTTGATTGAAAGAAGTAAAATCCTGTAGTTCTGCTGGCACATTGCTAGGGAAGTTGAGAGTATCTAAACCCTTTCCTCTCTTTCTGCTCGTGAACAATTGGCAGGATATGGGTTTGTAATTACAGTCTAAGTGTTTAGTTGAGCTAATTGTCACTACTGAAGTTCCTGTGCCCTCTGATAGCTTCCTTGAAAAGTTGTTTTCATAAGTAGTTTCATGCTTGTCCTCATCCTTTGATCATTTGCTTAATGCTCAAACAAAAGAGTGATACTGTACTAGGTTAACCCTGTGCTAGAGTCACCCTGTGAAGGATTGTTGTGCTAAGGCACCCCTGTGAAGAACATTTCCTTTAAAAGAAGGAAAAAAAAAAAAAAGGTAAAGAAAATATAATTATAGAGTATGTTAATTGCTTGGAAATAAATCTTACTTCTGTCCTGGCTTTGTTTTTGTGTTAACTGGGTAATTTACTTGATTCATCTGGGCCTTAGTTTTCTTATCTTTAAAATAGGAAGGGTCTGTCACTCCTAAGGTACCTTCCAACCTGAAACTCTGAGTTACTTCTCAGGCTGGACTCTTGTGTGTGATGCTCCTATAAAATAAGGGTGACTAAGGGAAATAGGAACCAGAACTAGAATATATTTATTTTCAATTATGTAGCAGTAATTTCATTTTCTTCAGAATATCTTTATAAAAGATTTATCTGTTACCACGTGATTTGTTACCTTATTTGTTTAGCAACAGTGTCAGTTTTAGATCAGATAAAGGATATACTATTTTTAATTACAGCACGGCACATTTTGTAAGTATGCCCCCTCTCTCAATACTTACCTTAAAAGTTATGTGTATAGGGGTGGGATAGGGAGGATGGGAGCGAGGCTCAGGAGGGAGGCTCAAGAGGGAGGGGATATGGGAACATATGTATACATATGGCTGATTCATTTTGGTGTACAACAGAAACTAACAGTATTGTGAGGCAATTATACTCCAATAAAGATCTACTAAAAAATATTGTACAGTACAGAGAAATACAGCCATTATTTTGTAATAACTTCAAATGGAGTGTAATTGAGTATAATATAGAAAAACATCGAATCACTATGTTGCACACCTGAAACATATTGTAAATAAACTATACATCAATTTAAAAAAATAAAATTAAAGGTTAAAAAAAGAAAATGTATATGTATACATATAGCTAATTTGCTTTGCTGTACAGTAGAAACTAACACAACATTGTAAAGCAACTGTACTCCAATAAAAATTTTTTTTAAAAAGTGTTATGCAAGAAGCTCTTAAGTGCTACAAGTTACCCTGTAGTTTTTTGTTTTGTTTTTTAAAAGAATTTTAAAATTAAGTAATTTTTGCCTGAGTTGGGTCTTCGTTGCTGCTTGCGGGCTTTCTCTAGTTGTGGCGAGTGGGGGCTACTCTTCGTTGCGGTGCGCAGGCTCCTCATTGCAGTGGCTTCTCTTGTTGCGGAGCACGTGCTCTAGGCAGGCAGACTTCAGTAGTTGTGGCGCACGGGCTTAGTTGCTCTGCGGCACGTGGGATCTTCCCAGAGCAGGGCTTGAACCCATGTCCCCTGCATTGGCAGGTGGATTCTTAACCACTGTGCCACTAGGGAAACCCTGTTTTGTTTTGTTTTGTTTTTAAAACTATGTACTTCATTTAATAATAGTACATTGGTTCATCAGTTGTATCAAATGTGTTGCACTAATATGAGGTAATAATAGGGGAAGCTGTGGGGGAGACTTTCTGCTCAATTTTTCCATAAACTTAAAACTGCTCTAAAAACAATTATATGAATTATTTTTTAAAAACTGTAAATCATCAAGACATAGAGGAATGAGGCATCTCTTAACTTGGGGGGCCATTTTTTCTTTCTAAAATGTTAGAACTGATGCACCTCTCTTTCTTTACTGATTAGAAAGGAACTAGGAGGAATTGAGAAGAGAACCATTATTCTCCTCTATCAGACAGAAATAAAAGTGAATTGTAGCCATCAGTTCCTTTATGCACACTCCAAGCTGGGAGATACAGGAGAAAAAAGATCCTTCTTTAACTTTTCTGCCAGGTAATAGATGACTTATGTTCTTTTTTTAATTTTTTTAATTAATTTTTATTGGAGTATGGTTGCTTTACACTGTTGTGTTAGCCTCCACTTCATAACAAAATGAATCAGCCATACACTCTCCTGTAGTTTTAGTTAGACTACCCCATCAGTATGTTTAGTAAGGATCTTGAAAACTAAGAGCCAATTATACTGGCCTTACATTCCTCTGATTGGTTAGGGGGCTAAAGTTTTCTTGACTTAGACCTTCTTTTACCCTTCAAGAATTAGCCAAAGATAACATAGCCAAATACAGGAAACACTGTTGATTGTCAAGTAGAAATGTATGGGAAATTAATGTTCATTATTGTTTTAAATACAGACTACAGTTAGGTCTACTTGGATTTTGGAGACCCCATTAACCCTTTGAGAAATAGTAGGAATTGTCCTAGAGCAGGGGTTCTGAAACTGGACAGTGTGAAATCCCCCCCTATAAGATGCTTTTGAAATTTGTAGGGGGTGATATTGTTGTACCTGTTGCTGATGCAGTGACTGGGGGAGGTGCTACTATTATATAATGGTTAAAAGTCTTACTATTATCTGAGCCTAGATCTGAACTTCATTTATTTACATAAAAATATAATACACAGCATTTTTTACATGATTTTTTTTTTTTTTTTTTTGCGGTATGCGGGCCTCTCACCGTTGTGGCCTTTCCTGTTGCAGAGCACAGGCTCTGGACGCACAGGCTCAGCAGCCATGGCTCACGGGCCCAGCCGCTCCGCGGCATGTGGGATCTTCCCGGACCGGGGCACGAACCCGTGTCCCCTGCATCGGCAGGTGGACTCCCAACCACTGTGCCACTAGGGAAGCCCTACATGATTTTAATACATTAATTTTGGAAGATATAAACTTGGAAGATAAAGATTTGTAAAATCAATGGCACCAGTGGCTTTTATGGCATTTGATCAGTGTGCATTTGTAGTTGTCACATCCATGGTGATTCTATGTATAGATTCAAACCTCTGACTACTTCATTGTGTAGGGGTATGGTTATGTCCAAGTATTCACATACTGAAATATACAGTCTTATTTTCTTTTATTTTCCCTTTATATTATAATTAGGACATTATATATTTTGAAATTGGCTATATATGTATGTAAATTATATGAATAATTTCATTTCAGATTTTTAAAGTATTTGTAAAATGCTTATTTAGAAAGAATATTGAATATGAAGATTGAGAACCAGTCTCTTAGGTAGTATTTAACTCAAAGTACTTTGAAAACCTTGAGAAGTGGTCTAATAAAAGTGCTTTTATTAAAGTGACACACAAGTACAGCCTATATGTTAGGCTGTAATTACATGGTATATGTCTATCTGTAGTGTTTATAAAGTCTGACAACCATTCTAACTCAGTTATTAGTAACTTATTAATATGGTAATATCAAGGTAGAAATTTATGTACCTGGACGTAACCTTTCATTACAGTTCACTTTCAGTATCTACAGAGGTTTGGTTCCAGGAGCCCTCACAGATACCAAATCTGCCGATGCTCAAGTCCGTCATATAAAATGGTGTAGTATAATGAATAAATACAGTCATTATACTGTATCTGTGAAATTTTGATACGTGGTTGGTTGAATCTGCGGATGCGAAAGGCATGGATACAGAGGGCCTACTGTATTTCCTTTGATAATTCACTCCTTTTTGAGAAAAACATTTCTAGGTCTCATTTAAACACAGTATTGCTTTTCAAGCATCATCAATATTTTGATGAATCATTAGAATCTTTCTGATGATTTTATGTCAAAAAGTTGATATTTTCAATATGAGAATTTTGTCTTTGAAATAGAAGATAGAGGGATAAACAGCAGGGTCCTACTGTACAGCACAGGGAACTATATTCAATATCCTATGATAAACCATAAAGGAAAAGAGTATGAAAAAGAATGTACTTGTATGTGTAACTATCACTTTGCTGTACAGTAGTAGTTTACACAACATTGTAAATCAACTATACTTCAATAAAATAACTTAAAAAAAATTAAAGATAGGGGAATTGATTTTGGAGATTGGTGTGATGTTGCTTTAGTAAGCAAAGAGCATGGTTAACTGTAAAGCTAAAGGATTAAACTTTACGATGCATTTTGAGATGGCAGGAGAGAAATACTTGACCCTTGTAATTTACTTTGCCAGTTCCTAATGCTATTTATTTATTTATTTTTATCTGCGTCCGGTCTTTGTTGCGGCCCGCAGGTGTCTCTCTAGTTGTGGCATGTGGGCTCCAGAGCACGTGGGCTCTGTAGTTGTGGCACGTGGGATCTTAGTTCCCTGACCAGGGATTGAACCCACATCCCCTGCATTGGAAGGCGGATTCTTAACCACTGGACCACTTGGAAAGTCCCTAAATCACATTTTTAAGGGGGACTTCCCTGGCGGTCCAGTGGTTAACGCTCTGTGCTTCCACAGCAGGGGGCATGGGTTCGATTCCTGGTCAGGAACTAAGATCCCTCATGCCGCACAGCGTGGCCAAAGGAACATGCCCAGCTGCTCTGCGGCATGTGGGATCTTCCTGGACTGGGGCACGAACCTGCATCCCCTTGATCGGCAGGCGGACTCTCAACCACTGTGCCACCAGGGAAACCCAAAAAATCACTTTTTTAATGATCAATATAATTGTTCTAGTAATTTGCATAGAATTCGAATTCATTCATTCAGACAGAAGTAAATATTTATTGAGCCAGAAATAGTAGGAGGTTGGGAAGCTCTCACTAAGCAACAAGCTTCAATATAGTGTGGTCCTGCTTTGACATAGATATGCCCTGGTGCTTGAGTGCACAGAGGAGTATTGGGGGTGGATTCCAAGAGTCTAGAAGACTAAGAGTTGGTCAGGACATATGTAGCTGAGGACAACCTAGGGAGAGGGATGATAGGTTAAAGGTAGGAGGCAGGAGAGAGTATGGGAAATGCTGGCAAGTATCAGCAGTTCAGCAAGGCTGGATTAAGGATAGTATGTGTGGGAGTGTTGAATGACATATCTAGAAAGTAAGAAAGGTAGGGGCCCATTAATTCATTCTTGTAATTCATTTTAGGTATGACTACTTCATCAAGAAATTCTTAAATCTGCCATAGTGGTTTTGCCTCTAATACCCAAGAAGTTTAGAATTTGAATCTGGGAAGTTGATGCTGTTGGGTAGCGAGGTGCAATAAGTCTCCTTGAAAAGGTTGCTGCTCTGGGCTCCAGGGTCCCAGGAAGTCTCATCATTTCCAGTTGTCTGGTAAGGGTGAGGTCTCAGAGTTTTTGTTTTTATAGTTTCGTGCTCCTGTATTACTATGGATATTCATCAGGTGATTTGGCTTCAGTTGTGAGAATCTTGCCAAAAATCTATGCTGAAGAAACCAGGGGAGTATACAGGTTTATCTTGATTGTAATTCTGTGACAGTTGGCTGATGTTTCATAAACTCATCTCAGTTTTAAATGCTAACTTTAGTTTGTCCTGTCAGCTTTGTTGACAACTCTTAACTCATATGTAGTACTTGGTGTTCAGGAGATGGCTTTTCCCTGTTTGTCTTTGCATGGTGATATTTGAAGGTAAGCAAAGCATGGTCTTTAAAATTAGATGTAGCATGTTTTCGTTCCTCAAATATTTCTTGAATGCCTGATACTTGGAAAGTTGAGAAGCTCCTCCACTGAAGACAATCTCCAAAGGCTGTTCTGCAGTGATTTGCCTAAAGCGTTTCTAGGATCAGCGACAGTTAATGACATCTGTAGTAACTTTGTGTAATTTTGTTCTTGTCTCTGAAAGTTTATCTGTTCAGAATTTCTACGTATAAACGTATAATGATTTCTCTGTACACTGTGGTGAGAGACAGTATTTTAAGAAGCATGGCACAAGACCTCAAGGAGCTTACAGCCAACGTAATGTGGTTTATTATGGTTAAATGTCTCAGACTCTTTTTATGGTGCTTTAGTAGTCATTACGTAGAGTGTGGTGTTAGGCTCACCCTCTAGAGTTAGACCCAACTTCAAATCCTAGGACTGCTGCTTTTCATCCGTGAGATCTCAGGTTTTCTAAGTCTCAGGTGCTTCTTGAGGAGTAGTAGTATTACCACAGGGTAGTAGTAAGGATAAAATATAGTAACACATGTAAGACTGTATTAGAATGCTGACACATAGTAAGTACTTACCTTTAGGTGTTATAAATTCTATTATCCTGTGAGCTTTTTTTTTTTCCTTTTTTTAAAATTGTTGGAGTAGGGATAATACTGTTTGGTCTTAAGTTCATTAAACAATTACAAATGGCTACTATCTGCTAATCACTTTTGGGGAAACAAAAGTAGTTGAATATATGTGGCTCACAGCTCAAAAGAACTAACAGTTTTTGAATTAAAAAAATTAATAAATAGCAACAAACATGGGGCTTATTATATTCCAGGCATTCTTTACTCAGTGTTAATAAGTATGCTATGAGGTAGTTACTGTTGTTTTCACCATTTCACAGATAAAGGAATTTAAGTAGGGAGAAGGCATGTGATTTGCCCAAGATCTCTCTGCTAGCGAGTGATGGAGCCAGGTTTTACAACTAAGCTGTTATACTCTGAGAACACAATATTTAATCGTTGTTCTGTTCTGCCTACAGAAACAAGGCTTGCACATCTGAAAGATTCAGGACCTTTATGACAGTGTCAGTGTGGTAGATCTAGGCTATGGGGTGTAAGACTTAGGAGGGAGGAATCAGTAACGGCCAGGATGTTCAGTAAAGGGAGAAAGCTGTCATTTAGCAGAACTTGCAATGTGTCAGGCTCTCACATATTAGCTCCTTCATTTGTCACAGTGTTCCCAGGAGGAGCATTTTATTATGAATCCCTTTTTTAGTTAATGGAGGCTCAGGAAGTTTAAGTGACTTACCAAAATTCACATAGCTGGTAAATGGTATAGATGGGATTTTTTTTAAATCTTTTATTTTTTTAATTAATTAATTTTATTTATTTATTTTTGGCTGCACTGGATCTTCGTTGCAATGCGCGGGCTTCTCATTGCAGTGGCTTCTCTTCTTGCGGAGCATGGTCTCTAGGCGCGTGGGCTTCAGTAGTTGTGACGCACGGACTTCAGTAGTTGTGGCTCGCGGGCTCAGTAGTTGTGGCTCACAGGCTCTAGAGCGCAGGCTCAGTAGTTGTGGTGCATGGGCTTACTTGCTCCGTGGCATGTGGGATCTTCCCGGACCAGGGCTCAAACCTGTGTCCCCTGCATTGGCAGGCATATTAACTGCTACGCCACCAGGGACGTCTTTAGATGGGATTTAACAAAATCTTTTTTACGAAAATAGCAAACATACAGAAAAGCAGAGGAGTAATACAGTGTACTCCTCATCACCCAGATTCAGTAAATACCAACATTTTGCCTCTCATTTTCATCTATTTCTGTCACTTTTAAAAAGTTTTATTGAGGGATAATTGACTTAAAGTAAACTGCACATATTTGAAGTGTATAATTTGATATATTTTGAAATATGTACACACTCCTGAAACCGTCATCACCATAATCAAGGTAAATAAACATATCCACCACTCCCAAGAGTTCCCTTGTGTCCCTTTGTAATCCCTCCTTCTTACCTTTTCCTGCTTCCCTGCCCTCTCCCACACAAGGCAACCCCTGATCTGTCACTATAGACGAGTTTACATTTTCTAGACTTTTATATAAATGGAGTCATACAGTATGTACTCTTTTTGTCAGGCTTCTTTCACTCAGCGTAATTATTTTGAGATTCATCCACATTGTTGAATGTGCCTGTAGTGGATTTTTGTTTGCTTTTGCTTTTTTGAGTGTGTAGTATTCTATTGTATGAGTGTACCACTTTTTAAAAAATTCATTCACTTGTTGATGGACATTTGAATTTTCCCCAATTTTTAGCTAGTATAAATAAAGCTGCTATGAACAGCTATATACAAGTTTTTACATGGATATATGCCTTCATTTCATTTGGGTATATATTTAGAAGTGGGATGACTTGATCATATGGTAGGTGTATGTTAAGAAACTGCCAAACTGTTTTCCAAAGTAGCTCTAGTGTTTAACATTCCCATCAGCAGTGTATGAGAGTTCCAGTTCCTCTTCTTTCTTGTCTACACTTAGTATGGTTGGTCTTTTTAATTTTAGCCATGTAAGAGGTGTGTAGTGGTGTCTTACTGTTGTTTTAATTTATATGACTAATGATATTGAGCCCTTTTATCATCCATCTATCTCCTTTGATAGCCTCTGTTCAAATCTTTTGCCAATTTAAAAAAACTGAGCTGTTTTTCTTTTTTTTAAACAAATTTAGGAATTCAGGATTTTCTTTTTTTTAACAATGTTTATTTATTTATTTATTTATTTTCGGCTGTGTTGCATCTTCATTGCTGTGCGTGGGCTTTTCTCTAGTTGCAGTGCGTGGGCTTCTCATTGCGGTGGCTTCTCTTGTTGTGGAGCACGGGCTCTAGGCACGTGGGCTTTAGTAGTTGCGGCACGCAGGCTCAGTAGTTGTGGCACATGGGCTTAGTTGCTCCACGGCATGTGGAATCTTCCTGGACCAGGGCTCGAACCCATGTCCCCTGCATTGGCAGGCCAACTCTTAACTGTGCCACCAGGGAAGCCCTGAGCTGTTTTCTTATTATTGTATGTTGAGAGTTCTTTATGTATGCTGGATACAAGTTCTTTATATGATTTGTAAGCATTTTCTCCTGTCTGTGGCTTGTCTTTTTATATTATGGACAGTGTCTTCCTTAAGAGCAGAAGTTCTTAGTTTTGGTGATGTTCATTTTATCAATTTTTTATTTTATGAATTGTGCTTATGGTGTCGTATCTAAGAATTCTTTGCTTAATGCAAGATCACAAGCTTTTCTCCTATGTTTTTTTCTAGAGGATTTACAGTTTTAGCGTTTACATTTAGGCCTACAATCCATTTTGAGTTTATAATTTTTGATGTGAGATACGGATTGAGCTTCATTTTCTTAGCATATGGATGTCTCGTAATTCCAGCACCATTTTTTGAAGACTTTCTTTTTTCTCATCGAATTACCTTTACATCTTTGTTGAAATCAGCTGCCCATTCACGTTTTAAAAAATGGAATAATTTAAAGCAAATGCCAAGCAGTGTCATTTTATCCCTATATATACTTCATTATGTCTCTGACTGATAAAGACTGGTTTTTAGAAACATAACATTCCATTATTATACCTCACAAAATGAACAGTTTCCTTACAATTGTCTGATATTTAATCCATATTTAAATTTCCCAGGTTGTTTCAAATCAGTCTCCAAAGTTGACCAATAAAGGGTTTTTCTCTATCATCATTGTCTCACGTTTGTATATATTTCATGTGTATCAATCCATGGATGTCGTTATTGTTTTTGATGCCCCAAAATGCTTCAGGTTGGTGTCTGTCTCTTTTGACACGATACTTGAATGTTTTGAATAAATGGAATTTGAACCTTGTTTTGTTTTTTTTAACTTCAGTGCCCATGTTCTTCCCAGGATTATTGTTGTGCTTTCTTGAAGGAAGCCCTTAAGGAATAGATGACACTTAAATGGTCCAGTTGAAGGGTGCATTTGTTGGAATAGTGGTTTGGTACGGGCAGTGTCAACATATCTGTGAACATAGGTCTAGCAGCAGGAGGCAAAAAGCACTTGTGGCACAAGAGCCTGGATTGTGGAGTAGTCAGAGAAGCAAAGGAAAACAGGCCAGAGTCATAGCATAAAGCGCCTTGCCAGCTGGTTTGGGGGATTTGGTCTTTTTAATACTTTGGTGGTGGGTCATGGGACTAAGTTCATGACATTTTGTTTCTCTCGTGAGCTTGATAGAAAATTATTTTTGAAGGAAGGCCCTCTTGATTGCCATTTTTCATGGAGTTTGCCAAGAAAAATTTGGTTGAAGAAGCGGATATCAATTCTCTAAGTAAAGTCTGGAGAGAATCCCCTGTTGAGTGGTTGTTAACTGGATTTCTCAGGAGCCTGTACTCCTTAAACCTTTCATCTTTCACATAATAAGTCATATACTTATTATGTTGAATTTGAATCAGTATGATATATATACATAATTTATGTAGTGATGACCAGAAGTATTTTTAAGTTATGGTGGCTTACTCTTGCTTAACTTAATTGACCTCCTGTTACATTGTTGGCTGTATTGAAATCCAAGGACTAATTATGGATTGGTGAGCTTTATCATGTTTTAGTATAAAATTTGGCTAATTAATTCACTAAGTTTTACTTACTGATTTCTAGAGCCCCATGGTTATGAGTGTGCTTCCGCTTCATAATGCCTCCTGCTATGGCAGACATCCTTGACATCTGGGCAGTGGATTCACAGATAGCATCTGATGGCTCCATACCCGTGGATTTCCTTTTGCCCACTGGGATTTATATCCAGTTGGAGGTACCTCGGGAAGCTACCATTTCCTATATTAAACAGGTATGTTATCAGGCTGAATTTCTATAAACATAGCTTACTTACTATATCACTTAGGGGAAAATGTTCCTCCATTTTAGAATGTTATTAATGTAAATCATATGGTAAATTTGAGAGAAGTTTATAAGTCATTATATTTTAAAGATTTTGATCCATACTGTGTCTTGGATCTTGTTTATTGGCTATATAAAACATTCTCATTCTCACTCCCACTCACTTTTAATTTTTAAAAAAATCCACGTGTGATACCTGAATGAAGACAAATTAGTTTATGTTAGCTGGTTTGAAAGGCTTGTTCAGGTTATCAAAAGGAATTTGACATTGTTCTAGAAAGTTTTATTTTGAGGTAAGATCTTTGTATGAATTGTCTTTGAGCTTATCACGTTTATTTTTCCTCAAGTGATTTTTCGTTGGTTGTCTCTTCTCTCCTTTTCCTTCCCTTTCTAATCCCCATTTCCTGTCCCCATCCCCACTATTTTTCATGGTCACCCTGGGGGAAAAAAATGTTTTCTGCTGTTCAGTAGATTTTTTTCCCCCAGTGATCAATGCTATGTCCTCATTTGAAAGCAAATTCTTTCACATAGCAAGGCTTGCATGTTTTGTTGGATGATTTTTTTCAAGCGAATTGATGAGTACTATTGATTTGTGAAGATTATGACTTGTAAGTAAAATTATTTTCCTAAACTTTCTCTTTAATGTTTTTCAAATAGCTGAACCCAATATGGAAATTGGGGTTTATGACATATTTAAGAAAAAGTATTTATGACAAACCTTTTTAAAACGCTTGACTTTGGACAGCCTTTTAACTCTTTTCCAAGCTTCTTCATCAGAGAGACATAAGAATTCTAGAACTGCATAATCCCTTAAGTGAAAAGGGATCACTTTTTAATTGTTTTGGGCACCCTACAGGGGCAGATAGTACACTTATTTTTATAGTCACAAGTGACAGGTATGGATGCCTGTGGCTATAGCTGAAGCTGAATTAACCATTGAAACCATGCTCCTTTAAAAAAAACTTATTGTTGTAAAATACGTATAACATAAAACTTACCGTAGGAGTCATTTTTAGGCACACAGTTTCTTGGTATTAAGTATATTCACAGTGTTGCCCAATCCATCACCACTATCCATTTCCAGCACTTTTCATCATCCTAAACACAGACTCTGTACTTAGTAAATAATAAACTTCCCTTCTCCTAGTCCCTGGTAATCTCTATTCTAGTTTCTGTCTATATAAATTTGTATATTCGAGCTACCTCATGTAAGTGGAATCACACAGTAGTCGACCTCTTGTGTCTGGTTTTCTCAGTTAGCATTTGTATATATTTTAAAAGTTCATTCATGTTGTTACAGGTATCTGAATTTCATTCCTTTTTAAGACTGAATATTATTTCATTGTATGGATATACCACATTTTGTTTATTCATTCATCTGTTGATGGACATTTTGGTTATAACCATCTTTTGTCTTTTGTGAATAATGCTGCTCTGTACGTTGGTGCACAAGTATCTGTATGAATCCCTGCTCTCCATATGTTGCATCATATGGTAATTCTGTTTTAACTTTTTAAGAAACTGCTAAACTTTTTTTTTTTTTTTACAATGACTGTACCATTTTACTTTCCCACCAGCAATGCAAAAGGGTTCCAGTTTCTCAAAATGCTAGCCAACACTTGTTTTCCTTTTTTGTTTTTTTTTTTAAAGTAATAACCATTCTTATGGCTGTGAAGTGGTACCTCATTTTTTTTTTTTTTTTTGCGGTACGTGGGCCTCTCCCTGTTGTGGCCTCTCCCGTTGCGGAGCACAGACTCCGGACGCGCAGGCTCAGCAGCCATGGCTCACGGGCCCAGCCGCTCTGCGGCATGTGGGATCTTCCCGGACCGGGGCACGAACCCGTGTCCCCTGCATCGGCAGGCGGACTCTCAACCACTGCGCCACCAGGGAAGCCCTCTCATTTTAGTTTTTATTTGCATTTCCCTAATGACTAATGATTTCAGGCATCTTTTCATGTTCTTATGGACCATTTGTAGAATTGTCTGTTCAAGACCGTTGCCTATTTTTTAATTCAATTGTTTTTTGTTGTTGAGTCATGGGAGTTCTTTAATGTATTCTGGTTGGTAATCTCTTATCAAACATATAATTTGAAAATAATTTCTCCTATTCTGTGAGTTGCCTTTTCACTCTCATAATAGTGTGCTTTGATACAGAAAAGTTTCTAATTTTGATGAAGTCCAATTTACCTATTTTTTTAATTTGTTTTTTGCCTAGCATCAGTTTCTCTTGTTTGTTTCATATAACTGAATCTGAGGATTGGCCACGATTTTTATCCCTCAGCTGTTGACTTTTGTCCTGGTTGCAGTTAAAATATGTAATCCACCTTGTGTTTGTGTGGTGACCTTTTATGTGATCTCATCCAGGAGACTTCAGGGGAGATCATGAGAAATTGATTCTGGTCATCCTAACAGGACAGTGCTAGTTAATGGAGATAACTCTGGTGAATAGAAAAGAATTCAGGACAAAAATAATGTAAATTTTGTATGGAGGTGATAGATGATACATAATTTAAATGTTCTTTTTTTTAATTAGAAATTATTTATGTCCACCAGAATGCTAAATATGGAAGTCTTCAGTGATTCTTATTCTTCATAGATTTTCACATTTAATACTTTTGTTTATATAAGTGCATTTTTTTGCATTATACCATTATATTGCTTTACAAAAATGGGTTAAATACCATTCATATTCTCTTACAATTTGCTGTTTTTAAAAGGAACCAACCTTAATATATCTCGTATAGCTTTCCATGTTACCGTGTTTTTCTGTTTTATTTTCACAGTTCTGTAATATTCCGTAATTCACTTAACTGATCCCTTATTGCTAAGCAGTTTGCTTGTCCTCAGTTTTTGAGTTTTCCAAAGAGTGCTGCAGTGAGCATCCTTGTAGATATATCTTTGTACACTTGAGCAAGTATTTCCATTTCAGAAAATGTCTTATTACTTTTTCCTGCAGATGTTATGGAAACAAGTTCATAATTACCCAATGTTTAACCTCCTTATGGAAATTGACTCCTATATGTTTGCATGTGTGAATCAAACTGCTGTATATGAGGAGCTTGAAGATGAAACAAGAAGACTCTGTGATGTCAGACCTTTTCTTCCAGTTCTCAAATTAGTGACAAGAAGTTGTGACCCAGGCGAAAAATTAGACTCAAAAATTGGAGTCCTTATAGGAAGAGGTAATTAAAAAAATTCTTATTTTGAATTTTTAACATGTTTGTTGCTATCTGTATAAACATGTAGTAAGTATGATCTGAGACCTTGCTTTACAAGGTGTGGTCCATGGACCAGTGCTGGTCTGTACATTGTTACCAGTCTGAGATAAAGTAAGTATAGAAATCGAGAATAAACTTCTCTAGCAATGTGATATTGCCACCACATCCAAGGGTGTGTGTATTTTTTATCTTTTTCTTTTCCACTGACTTAGTTTTTTAAATTTATTTATTGAAGTATAGTTGATTTACAATGTTGTGTTAATTTCTGCTGTATAAAGAAGTGATTCAATTATGCATAAATATACATTCTTTTCCATTATGGTTTATCACAGGATATTGTATATAGTTCCCGGCGCTATACAGTAGGACTTGTTGTTTATCCATTCTATATATAATAGTTTGCCTCTGCTAGTCCCAAACTCCCAATCCATCCATCCCCCTCCCCTACCCCTTGAAAAACCACAAGTCTGTTCTGTATGGCTATGAGTCTGTTTCTGTTTTGTAGATAAGTTTTTTTATGTCATATTTTAGATTCCACATGTAGGTGATATCATATGGTGTTTGTCTTTTCTTTCTGACTTACTTCACTTAGTATGATAATCTCTTGGTCCATCCATGTTGCTGCAAATGGCATTATTACATTATTTTTTATGGCTGAGTAGTATTCCATTGTGTATATATACCACATTTTTTTTATCCATTCAACTGTCAACGGACATCTAGGCTGTTTCCATGTCTTGGCTATTGTGAATAGTGCAGCTGTGAACATAAGGATGCATGTATCTTTTTGAATTATAGTTTTGTTTGGATATATGCCCAGGAGTGGGATTGCTGGATCAAGTGGTAACCCTATATTTAGTGTTCTGAGGAACCTCCATATATTGTTTTTCACGGTGGCTGAACCAAGTTACATTCCCACCAACAGTGTAGGAGGGTTCCCTTTTCTCCACACCCTCTCCAGCATTTGTTATTTGTAGACTTTTTAATGATGGCCATTCTGACCAGTGTGAGGTGATATTTCATTGTAGTTTTGATTGGCATTTCTTTAATAGTTAGCGATGTTGAGCATCTTTCATGTGTTTGTTGGCAATCTATATGTCTAGTGAATTATTTTTATTTTATAAAAGTGTTGTTTTTTGCAAACTTGAAATAAAAAAGTTGTTCCTTTGCCTCAGGTACTTTGAAAAGCCCTTTTTAAGAGATGCATCTTAAGTTTCTTATGAACTACCCGTCTAGTATGAACGTAATTTATGCACAACTCTATGCTAACCGAGACTTTAAGCTGATTGACGTTTCCATAAATTTTACTCCATAAGTAAAATTATGTTTTAAGTAGAAGTTACTTTTATAGCAAGTCAAGATATATCATGCCCACATTATTCTTTGCATATTAATTTCAGGGAGAATTGTGAGTAACACAATAAACACGGAGCAGTCTCTCTTGCTGTAGTAATCTTAGTTAGATGTCTAAAGGGCCAATGGTATCCTGCCTTAGACAGGGTATTAACTTGAATTTGCAAAGTGCAAGGGATTACTGAAGAGGAGGCTTAAAGTACAAAACCAAAGATATCTGAAGAGTGTTGGATCTGGATTGGCTACCTGTATTGATCACATTCACTCTTATAGGATAATATAGTACCATCCCCTTTAAGATAGTAAGTACCTTTAAGATACTATTCTTTGATCTTGACCTATAGTTAATTCAGGCTAGCTAATGATTACACAGTGGGACTAAACTCTTCCCTTTGAGTACTTAGAACAGAAGCTTGTTTATTTACTGAATGACACCCTGGTATTTAAAAATGTTTGATTATTTCAGATGTTAGCTAGTTTGCTTTGGCAATGACTTTTCCCCCCATTAAATAGGCTTGTAATTGTATACCATACAGATTTTTCAAAAATATATTAATAGCTTAAATAGAAAGCATTCCTTTCTGTTTTTTAGAGCTCCTAAGATTGTTTTTAAACTTTTAATTATTCTCCATTAGTAAAAATTTTTCCTCTGAATTAAAGTATATAAAAGTACTGAATTAAAGTAAAAGTAGAAAGAATAAAAAAATCACTTAGTTTTATCCAGGACAAGAATATCCACTAATAATATTTTGATATAGTTCTTTTTAAGCAGTTTTGTGTGCATGTTTGTGAAAATATTGTTTTTCTGTATTTTTCTGCTGATATTTAGGGAAGCTGTAATATTTGACAATTCAAAAGGTTAGCATCACAGAGAGAGTTAACTTTTATGAGAATATAGATGTCTTTTTGAGATTTACCATCTTCTCAAAACTTAGATCACTGTGCTTTCTTTGGGTCTTGATCTCCAAAGCATATGGAATCATTAGCCACCATTATCTGTACCTAAGCTTGTCAGATTTACCAAATAAAAATACAGTAGATCCATGGGATACTCTTAATGCCAAAAAGTCATTCACTGTTTATCTAAAATTCAAATAGAACTAGACATACTGTGTTTTTTTTGTTTTTTTGTTTTTAAATTTGACAACTCTAACTTCACCCTACTAACAGCACAGAGATCTAATATATATTAGAATTGAATTTCTCTTTCTATAAACAATGTACCATATTTCATTTAGTGTATAAAGCTTATTGTACAAAAATTTTTTTATGCAATGTGCCCTGCAATTTGAATGACTAAGAAAATGCCACGAGTGTTTTATTGCATTGAATTAAACAGTTTATAAGCTCTTAAAATTTATAAATTGTACTTTAGACCCTCAGCAGTTTAAGAAAGCTGGCCTTATGATCATATACACAAATTCAAATGTTAACAGTCATTTAGGAAGTTGAGTAAGTCTGTTCTGATGTTTTAGAATGAAATTTTACTTTAAATACCTAACAAGTCATTTTTTGCAGTTACTGATTTGTATGTGATGACTACAACCGGGACTTTGTGAGCTCATGCCTCCTGGGAAAACAATGAACAATTATTTCAATTTAACTTCAGGAACAAGTTTGCTGCCTCCTCCTCCCCAGCGAAAACAATAGAACCTTTACAGACATAACTGCCCTGACGGGTCTAAAAATACCTTTTCCTGAAAGATGATATGCCTAATTATTTCATTTTCTGTTTATTCTAATAATTATTTATAGAGCTACTGCTGGGGTTCTGATTATTCTCTGTAGAGAAGATACTTGTTACTCCTGCATTAATTTCTCCAAATACCCAGTATTAAATCTTGATCAGAGGATTTTGTCAGCATCCTGAAAAAAGTATTTGAACACTTCCTTTTTCTCCTCACCTATCTAAAGCTGTGGCATACCTTAAAGTGAAGGAAATACATAGTCTGTAGGATTTTAACAGTATCTTCAATATGAAGAAATTGTTCATTCAGTACTTTTTTAATATCAAAAATTTATATTTGACTGTAAACTATACAGTACTCTTATCTTAAAATTTAAGCTTTGCTATCAAATTTTCATACCACAAGACATATAGGCAATTAACTAGGCTTAAAATTAAATTCCTTCGCCTAACTTTTTATTTTTGGCAAAGTTTCTACTTTTAAGAGATCTTTATAGTAGTTCCCCAATTCAGGCTTCATCCATTTCTTCCTTTTTCTTTCTTTTTTTTTTCCTTCCTTCCTTCCTTTCTTTTTTCGTTTTAATTTTTATTGGAGTATAGTTGATTTACAATGTTGTATTAGTTTCAGGTGTACAGCAAAGTGAATCAGTTATACATACACATATATCCCCTCCTTTTTTTTTTTTAGATTCTTTTCCCATATAGGCCATTTCAGAGTATTGAGCAGAGTTCCCTGTGCTATACAGCATGTTCTTATTAGTTATCTATTTTATATATAGTAGTGTGTATATGTCAATCCTAATCTCCCAGTTTATCCCTCCCCCTGCCGTATCCCCTGATAACTGTTTTCTACATCCATGACTCTACTTCTGTTTTGTAAATAAGTTCATTTGTAACCCCCCTTTTTTTTTAAGATTCCACATATAAACAGTATCATATGATATTTATCTTTCTGTGTCTGACTGACTTCAGTCAGTATGACAATCTCTAGGTCCATCCATGTTGCTGCAAATGGTGTTATTTTGTTCTTTTTTATGGCTGAGTAATATTTCAATGTATATATGTTCCACATCTTCTTTATCCATCTCTTATTGTTTGTAGATTTTTTGATGGTGGCCATTCTGACCGGTGTGGGGTGATAATGTCATTGTAGTTTTGATTGCATATCTCTAATAATTAGTGATGTTGAGCATCTTTTCATGTACTTTTTGGCCATCTGTATGTCTTCTTTGGAGAAATGTCTGTTTAGGTCTTCTCATTTTTTGATAGGGTTGTTTGTTTTTTTGTTATTGAGCTGCATGAGCCATTTGTATATTTTGGACATTAATCCCTTGTTGGTTGCTTTGTTTGCAAATATTTTCTCCCATTCTGAGGGTTATCTTTTTCTTTTGTTTATGGTTTCCTTCTGTGCAAAAACTTTTAAGTTTAATTAGATCCCATTTGTTTATTTTTGTTTTTTATTGTCATTACTTTAGAAGGTGGATCAGAAAAGATCTTGCTTCGATTTATGTCAGAGAGTGTTCTGCCTCTGTTTTCCTCTAAGAGTTTTATAGTATCTGCCCTTACATTTAGGTCTTCAATCCATTTTGAGTTTATTTTTGTGTATGGTGTTAGGGAGTGTTCTAATTTCATTCTCTTACATGTAACTGTCCAGTTTTCCCAGCACCACTTATTGAAGAGACTGTCTTGTCTACATTGTATATGCTTGCCTCCTTTGTTTTGTTGTTGTTTAAAATATTTATTTATTTATTTACTTATTTATTTTTTGCGGTATGTGGGCCTCTCACTGTTGTGGCCTCTCCCGTTGCGGAGCACAGGCTCTGGGTACACAGGCTCAGCAGCCGTGGCTCATGGGCCCACCCGCTCCGCGGCATGTGGGATCTTCCCAGACCAGGGCACGAACTTGTGTCCCCTGCATTGGCAGGTGGACTCTCAACCACTGCGCCACCAGGGAAGCCCTAAAATATTTATTTATTTTGGCTGTGCTGTGTCTTAGTTGTGGCACACAGGATATTTGTTGTGGCATGTGGGATCTTTAGTTGCAGCATACAGACTTCTTAGTTGTGGCATGTGGGCTTCTTAGTTGCAGCATGCAGAGTGTTAGTTGTGGCATGCATGCAGGAACTAGTTCTCCGACCAGGAATCACATCCTGGGCTCCCTGTATTGGGAGCGTGGAGTCTTACCCACTGGACCACTAGGGAAGTCCACTTGCCTCCTTTGTTATAGATTAGGTAACCATTCATCAGTTTCTTAAAAAGCAGATTGTCAGAGATTGGGATTTAGTGAGTCTGGGATGTATGAAAGAAATCTGTACTTTTCAGTTGTCTCTCATAGTTATGTGAAAAGAGTCCCTTATTTATATTATATTGAAAAAAATTACCAAAACAATAGCAATTGCAATTCAACAGTTTATATTGAGTGTTTATACTTGAGAACCACAGCACTGAACTTGGGTAATGTGGTCTTTGTCTGCTTGGAGCTCACAATCCAGTGGGAAATAATGGATCAGTAAGCCGACAGTTACAATACAATGTATAAGCTGTTATAAGTCAAAGAGGGTCACTTAAATCAACTGGGTGAGTCAGGGCCTTCCTCTTTGCAGACAAACAGCTAAACTGTGACTTAAGCGCTCATTAGGAGTTGAGTAGGTGAAAGGAGATGGAAGAAGGAAAACCAAGTGGGAATGGCATATAGGAATGATGGCCTATTCAAGGAATAGAAGAAATTGACTATGATTTGCTTAAGGGGACGGCTAGGATAAGCAGGAAGTCCAGAGAGGCAACCGGCTTCAGAGCATGCAGAGCCATCCAGGCCGTGTAAAAAGTAGAGATTTAATTCGTAAGAGCAATTGGGAAGCTATTGAAGGGATTTAAGTAGGGGAGTAACATCATCAGATTTTCATTTTAGAAAAATTATTTAGGTTGGGGAATGGAAATGGATTGGAGGGATTAAGATTGTGAGTAGAGAAATTAATGAAAAACTGATGTAATAATTAATCCATGGGAGAGATGATGGTAGCTAGGATTAAGGTAATGGCTATAGGACCTAAGAGAACTAGACGGAGTTGAGAGACATTTAGAAAGTGGATTAGACATGACTTTTAGTAGATAAAGGGAGATAAAGAGTTTGATTTTTGTTAGATGTATCTATTATTAGGTATCCATTTCCATGTCCTTATCTGTAGTACTGATGATCTGTGAATAGAAATAGTTTGAACAGTGCAAAGGAAGAAGCTCTAAGATACTTAAGGTAGTTCGCTTAAATTACAGTTCATTCACATAGCTGATTTAGAGTAATATATTTTATTCCAGATCTAAAACTATCCAAGAAATCATATTTTACCATCAAGATTTTACCTTTGTTGTATTATGGAGCTTAAACATTTTAATTTTTCTATATTTAATACCTCAAATCAATGCTAATATTTATTTTAGAAATAATGACTGTTTTAATAGACGTAAATATACAATGCAGGTAAGTCTACTATCAAGATAACACTCATTGATGTGCATATATTCAAATGATATAGTATTGATTTGGCCCTAAAGAATGAAAAGTAACAACTTGCCGCACTGTGCTTCCCTCTCCAACACTATGAAATGCTGTTAATATTATCTCAATTTTCAAGGCAAAAATTTATATGCATTCTATATTCTTTCTTTTGAATTTGCATAAAAGGAATCTTGCGAGACCCATTGTGTCCCTGCTTTATATATTTAATATATCTGGGACTTTTATCCTAACAACACAGATCTACTTCATTCATTTTAGCACTTGTACCACTCTATCATGGTATATGGATGTATCTTAATTTTTTTAACCAGGTCTTAATGATTATCTTTAGGTTATTTCCAGTTTTTTGTTTATTATAAACAAAGCTACAGTGAACATGCTTGTACTGATAATCATGTTATCTGTACAATTATTTCCATAGATTTGTGGGAATAAACAATCATGCAAATGAGAACAGAGTTTTTACTCAGAGCTTGCTATAATAAAGGAATTTTGTGTTTGGCAGTGAGTCAGAGTCAGGCAGGGGAGTGATAAAGTTTTATGGTAGAGAAAGTGGATGGCTTTCATGTATGCCTGATGGAAGTTCCCAGCAGGAGGAAGTGCAAGGTGGGCTCACGAGAAGCTGGGCATCTTACGTGGTTGGTTTGGGGAACATATTTGACTTTCACTAGTTGGTCCTGAGTCTCTCAGGTTGCACTTCCTCTTGGTGGAATACCAGGGTCAAAACGTGTGTGTGTCTGTGTGTGTGTGTGTGTGTGTGTGTGTGTGTGTGTGTGTGTGTGTTCTAATAAATATTAAATATGCCTATTTCTCTTCTGTCCCTTCCAGCTTAAGGTTTTGTCCAACTTTAAAATGTTTGCCAATCTGATAGGTAAAAATTAATGCACATATAAAAATTTATACATGTTCTATTATTTTAGATATCTAGAATTATTTATTAGAATAATTATAAGCTTATGAACAGGCTGTTATATAGTTATCTTCATGGCAGAAGTGGTTCATAATTCAGTACAACAAAAAATAGTTTTATGTTTATGAGATTTTTGACTAACTGATATGCTATAACCATTGTTGAAAAATCACAGTAAACTGAAAGTTTATAAAATTGAAGTTTACTGAGTTTTAAGTAATAACTTGAGTTTTAGGCTTATTTGTAAAGTTTTCAGAGTCTTAGCCTTTCTTAAATATTTTACATGTGATTTACTTGATTTGTAAAGAAAAACTGGCTTTTTCATATGTGGTTTTAAAATAGTACTGTGAATTTCAGTGATTATCTTTTTTAAATTGGTAACCAGCTATATTTCTTTAAGAGGTTTCAAGTTTGTATTCTTTAGAAATCTAATTGTATGTTCATCTTCTATACATGAAGTTCGTTATTTCATCTTGAATATTTTTTATCTTTCATAATATTCTCTTTATCTTTCATAATATTTTCCTTTTCAGTTTTGTTGGCTTCATAAAAACCAAGCATCCAAATTATCTTTTTTTGAGTATATTTTGTATTCTCTTAGCTACTCAAAATGACACGTTTAAAATTTTTGTTTAGGTTTGCATGAATTTGATGCCTTGAAGGATCCTGAGGTGAATGAATTCCGAATAAAAATGCGCAGATTCAGTGAGGAAAAGATTCAGTCACTTGTGGGATTGTCTTGGATGGATTGGCTAAAGCAAACCTATCCACCAGAGCATGAACCATCCATTCCTGAAAATTTAGAAGATAAACTTTACGGAGGAAAGCTCATTGTGGCTGTTCATTTTGAAAATTGTCAGGTAGTATTATATTATTTTAAGAAATACTTTATAATAAATTTGTGAATTTTAGCAAAATGCAGCACCAATGTTAGAGGAGGCTGTTGCTCACCTAGTAAAGACTGACATAGATCATTTTTAGATTTAAGATGGAAATATATTTAGGATTATATGTGACAACCTAAAGTGACACATCCTTTGCACATACATGGTTTTTTGATGCATTTTTGTCTAGATCGGGGTCTGCAAACTGCAGTGGTTTTGAATGGTTTTTATATTTTTTGTGGGATGTAAAAAGCTCAAAGAATTTTGAAGGATGTTAAAAAGAAAAGAAAGAAGAATATGCGACAGATACTCATATGTTGTTAGCAAAGCCTAGTTCTTTAGAGAAAAAGTTTGCCAACCCCTGGTATAGATAATGTTGTTTAATGTAGATATAATTTTATTTTCTCATGTGATTTTTCTCTTGTTTATAAAATGAAAGGTTTGATCAAAGAGCTCTTTTTTTCCATTTTCTTACATTTGCATTCTGTGAATACGTGAACTAAGTGCCGGTTCGGAATTGGGCATTATAATAGAGTGTATATACAGTTAATCTGTATCTGAATGTTCATAGCAATTTTACAAACTAGATTATGCTACTGCCTTTGTATGAAGTGTGCTCATTTTATCATCTAGTCTCTGGCCTTGGAATTAGGGTAGGAGTACAAGGATATTTTGTTTTGTTCTTCAGTTACTGTGATAACAATAACAAAACCTTTATCAGTAGCCCTTCTCTGTTAAGCACTTTACTATGCCAGGAATTATGAAAGGTATTTTTGAAATATATTCTCTACTTCTCACAACAACCCAATAAAGTGTTGTTATTTTAACCCCATTTTATAGTGAAGAAACTGAAAGGGAGAGAAGTTTGAGTTCTTTTGTGCCCTGCTTCATAGGTGGTCAGTGGTAGAGCCAGGATTTTTTCCAGGTGTTTCTCATTTTATCAAGTCGGCCTCCTTGCCAAAAACATGTTATTAAGTATTTGTTAGGTCATATGTAAAAAAAGGATCCTACATTCAGGCATTTTGCAAAGGAAGTTTGTCTAGAGAAAAAAAAAAAAGAAAACAATTTGTCACTCTATACTGAGATATGTTGAGACTCAAGTTCAATTTAAGCCAAGAACTGGATATCATAAAGTGTAAAGATCAAATTTAAAATACCGCTTAAGGAATTCTGCATTGTTGAAAGAGTTGAAATAGGGAATTTTACTGTTAAAAAGTGATTAGAATTCAACTTGAAAATACCTGCTCCGAGCAATTTGTCCATCTAGGTCAGTTTGAATTTCATCACATATGGGTCAAACCTCTACTGGATATACAAATTTTAATGTGATCATCATTGTAACAAAGTATATGTGAAAAGAAGTGTTTTGAAGTTAGAAGAGAAATATAGATGTAAAATCTTATTGGATTCAAGCAGTCATAGAACTTAACGGTGAAAGGAGTTTAGACATCATCTAGGCAGACTCTTTATATAACATAATAATTCTTTTTACCATCCTTTATATCCTGCGTCTCTAACCAAATACATCCAGTTGCTATGGGAGCCCTCTGCCTACTGAAGTAGCATGTTTTCACTGTGAGCAAGCACACATTTAAATTTTGAATTAAAAAAATTAAATTCAAACTAGCTTTCTGTGACTTCTGCTCATCTGGTTATACTTTCTTATTTAATATGTATCCATTCAATCTCCCTTTATTCTACATGCCAGATATTCAGATAATTGGAATATAGCTATCATATGTCTCCTTAGTCTCCTTTTCTTTTGGCTAAATACTTCCCAGGGATTAAACCAAAAATTCTTAGAGTTTTTGATCATACAGAATAGTAAATATTTAAGTCATGAAATAATTTTAGGAAGTCACATAGAGTTTATAGATTTTTTTAAAAAATAAATTTATTTATTTTATTTATTTATTTTTGGCTGTGTTGGGTCTTTGTTGCTGGGTGCAGGCTTTCTCTAGTTGCGGTGAGCGGGGCCTACTCTCCATTGTGGTGCACGGGTTTCTCATTGCGGTGGCTTCTCTTGTTGTGGAGCATGGGCTCTAGGCACGTGGGCTTCAGTAGTTGTGGCACGTGGGCTCAGTAGTTGTGGCTCATGGGCTTAGTTGCTCTGCGGCATGTGGGATCTTCCCGGATCAGGGCTTGAACCTGTGTCCCCTGCATTGGCAGGTGGATTCTTAACCACTGCGCCACCAAGGAAGCCCGAGTTTATAGATTTTTATTTAGGCTATTATTGCTTTAAAAAAAAACCAACCCCCATACCGTAATTTATTGCCAGCACTATTTCATAAGTGAATAAACATTTTACCATCAAAAAATAGGAATGACAGAATCTCAAAATAAAGGATGTTTGGCAACTGACTCCATCATACATGCATCTCCCCGCCCCCCCCCCCCTCAAATTCTTTAAATTCTCATTTGGCCATTTCACCATCACTGCTGATAACCAGCATTGGGAAGCAGCATGTGGGAACACTAAACTAAAAATGAGATGAACTGTAACAAGGTATTCATTTAGGTTAATAAATGATTTTCCAGGATTGGTAGGGGAAAGAAAATTTACTGGAAATTAAATGTAAAGGATGTACATGTGTAAACATTATGTATAGTTGTGTACACTGTAGTACTTAATAATAAGTACAAATGTAAAGAGTGGTTTTTTTTTTCCAGTGTAAATACAAAATTGCTTCTTTTTTCTACCCCCGTTTTTAGGATGTGTTTAGCTTTCAAGTATCTCCTAATATGAATCCTATCAAAATAAATGAATTGGCAATCCAAAAACGTTTGACTATTCATGGGAAAGAAGATGAAGTTAGCCCCTATGACTATGTGTTGCAAGTCAGTGGGAGAGTAGAATATGTGTTTGGTGATCACCCACTAATTCAGTTCCAGGTATGTGTTTTAACTATCAATTTAACATTTATTTACATTTAGTCATGAATTCTTTGTGTAGATGTTTTATGCAGGGAATTGATGTGCCTCAGGTTATTTTTGGAGTATAGTGGAGTTTAAATAAGATATGTGCATTGCGACACCCCTTCCCCCAGCATAAGGTATGCTATTTAAAGAAGCTTTGCCTTCAAGAAACTTGAGGATATTTTTGTTGAAATTACATTTGGAGACCAAAAAATGGTCGTTACATAAAGAATACTGGGTTAAGTGCCAAGTTAGAGGTAAATAGTAACAGAATTTTAGGAAAATATGTGATTACTCTTTCTTTAAAAATTTATTTTATTTATTTATTTATTTTTGGCTGCATTGGGTCTTCCTTGCTGCGCTCAGGCTTTCTCTAGTTGCAGCAAGTGGGGGCTACTCTTCGTTGCGGTGTGTGGGCTTCTCATTGCCATGGCTTCTCTTGTTGTGGAGCAAAGGCTCTAGGCGTATGGGCTTCAGTAGTTGTGGCACACAGGCTCAGTAGTTGTGGCTCGTGGGCTCTAGGCTCACGGACTTCAGTAGTTGTGGCGCATGGGCTTAGTTGCTCTGCGGCATGTAGGATCTTCCCTGACCAGGGCTTGAACCTGTGTCCCCTGCATTGGCAGCCGGATTCTTAACCACTGTGCCACCATGGAAACCTGTGATTACTCTTATTTGTTATTTTTGTTGTTTGTTTTAAGCAAGAGGGATACAGGCATGCCAGTTATTAAGTGATGTCTGTTTGAGAAGGAGCTCTGATTTATTACCAGGTAACGGGATTTTGTATCCTCCCCTTCTTTTTTTTTTTTTTCTTCAGATTTTTAGTGTAGCCCTTAATCCTTGGTTTAGTAGGTAGAAAGTCTAGCAGCAGTTATAACCTCTGTGCACAGCTTTGGCATCTGTGACATTCTGACAGTAAGTGCTTGAACTCTAGCCCATGAGAGGAAGAATGAAGATGAAAAGTGCTTGGTGGTAACATCTAAGTACTGACTTCTTCCCTTCATGTTCTGCCATCTTTTTTTTTTTTTTTTTTTTTTT
>NW_020173725.1:647098-750392 GCF_003031525.2 Neophocaena asiaeorientalis asiaeorientalis | reverse complement strand
TTTTTTGCGGTACGCGGGCCTCTCACTGTTGTGGCCACTCCCGTTGCGGAGCACAGGCTCCAGACGCGCAGGCTCAGCGGCCATGGCCCACGGGCCCAGCTGCACCGCGGCATGTGGGGTCCTCCCGGACCGGGGCACGAACCCGCGTCCCCTGCATCGGCAGGCGGACTCTCAACCACTGTGCCACCAGGGAAACCCTCTACCATCTTTTAAGTAGGCTCCTGCTTCTTTAATTGAACACTTTTTTTTTAAACCTTAATAGGAGGAAAGTACATTGTTTTGCTCAAACTGGAATTTTTTATTACAAAGAAAACTAAAGACGTGTGTTTTTTGTACAAGGTCATGTGAGAAAGAAAATATACAATGAAGGTGAAGGAACCTGAAGGAAATGAAATGATACATCTTTCATAGTGAAAAGTTTTTGAATGAATTTATTTATCATAGTATCATGTTAACTCCCACTTATAGGCCATTCTGGAATTTTTTTTTTCCCAGAAGTGTATTTTCAGTGGTTCTGAATTGAATACAATATACTGAGTCACACTTTATATCTGTATAGGAAATTTATTATAGTGAGGAGTACATTGGATTTCTATTCATTATGTTAGGAATCTTTGGTAATGTGAATAACCACCCCTCTTTTTATATGCCTCTGGAGAATCATCCTGGTTTCATGGAAATGAAACAGAGCATCAAGCTCAAATGGCCAGTAAGTTTTTGAATGAAAGGCAGTAATGGGTGCCTGGAGGCCTGTGCTGAAAAGGTACCAGGTCTGCCTCAGGGATCCATGGAAATGTGGCCACCTCAGGAGTTATAAAAAATGGCTACATGTGTACTACATATTCACCTTTCCTGACTTACTGGTCAGAGGTGGCAGTGTGGCATCGCAGTCTATGACGATCAAGTCCTGCCCCTGGAAAGGTGTGCCAGTTGGTGATACTGTCAGGTCTTAAGTGCAGAGAAGAGAAAATAAAACATCTGTACTGTGGCACATATTTCTCCAAAGTTTAGCAAACAGAAAAGAAGTCAGACAAATGGATTTAAATCCAGGTGTTAAAGATACTAGCTGTGTAATTTAGCTTTCTGATTTTCAGTTCTTTAGTCTATTAAAAGGGGAAAATCTGTCTTTGAGAGTTATGAAGATTAGCTCTAACATATAAGAAGTATCTAGTTCAGTTCTCAGGTATGTAGATGTTCAATTAATTTTAGCAATTTTATGTTGTGATTTTTATTTCTCATATTCTTGACATTGAGTTGTTATTTAAGATACTCTTTCACAGTGAATTTGTTCTAGTGTTGTTCAGCTTAATTTTATTCTTCTGTTGATTTAAGTTTTGCTTGAAAATCCTTACCTTATTCTTTCTTGCCACTGTAGTATATCCGGAACTGTGTAATGAATAGGACCTTGCCCCATTTTATACTTGTGGAATGTTGCAAGATCAAGAAGCTGTATGAACAGGAAATGATTGCCATAGAGGCTGCCATAAATCGAAATTCATCTAACCTTCCTCTTCCTTTACCACCAAAGAAAACTCGAATTATTTCTGTAAGTTTCACGTGTGAACCTTTGGTAACCCCAGAAGGCACGCGATTTTTTTGGTTAGGTTGTATGCTTAAGCCTCACACGTATATTCTTTGCTCAGTTTTCCTTCTGTGGAAAATGCATATTTTCTACAGAATATTAATATGAATTAATATTAATATTCCACAGAATATTAATGCATATTTGCCAAAGATCCATCACCATTTATTAGTAATTATCTTTTTAGCTACCCTTCTTTTTCCTTACTCAGGCTACATATGATTGTAAACAGGCCATTTATGTTTTCGTTTATCTTTTGGTGCTAAAGAAAGATGCCCTCAAATTTGAGATATTTTGAGATTAGAGCTAAATGGGACTTCAAAGAGCAAGTTGAGCATTCTAGTAGAAAAGTTAGATGTGCAGAGACAGTTGATTTTCTGGTATATCTCATTTCTTTCAGTTTACCTATAATAGTGTTTTGGTCTAATTTGTCTGTTTTCTTCTTTCTTATTGAATACTTTTAGACTTTAAATGTAACAAAGCCATCATTTTTTTCTAGAATGTAATATATTTGTATAAAGCAAATCTTAAGTTTGTATTCATTAGAACACAACAGTTTTAAAATAGTTCTTCAGTCTTAAGAAATTGAATGTTTAACCATTACTTGATGATTAAGTTATTATCTTTATATTAATTTATTGGTCAATTCTTAATTTATGCAAAACTTTTAATACTATTTTTTGATGGTGTTTAGTGAATTTCTTAGCAATACTGGAATGCTGCCTGTTTTGCCTTGAGAACTAAGTGCTAGTGGTTGTGATGGTTAATTTAATATATGTGATTTTCAGTTGTTAGTTCAGAGGTGTATTTTCATTCTTTTACCAATGGAAATGAGAACTGATAAGGCGATTTCATTGCTAGCATAGAATATTCATTTCTTTGATTAAAATACTCTGTTTATTTCATTTTTTTACAGCATGTTTGGGAAAATAACAACCCTTTCCAAATTGTCTTGGTTAAGGGAAATAAACTTAACACAGAAGAAACTGTAAAAGTGAGTACTTGTTAAGATTTGAATTTATCTTCAGCTCCATTATTTGAATAAGTCACTGATATGCTCAGTGAAAGTCACATTGGAGACGAATTTTACCCATATTGGTTAACTACAGGAGATAGAGTATGGTATATAGGACAATTAAGAATTTTTGTTTTAAAATATTCTTTGAATAGTTTGAGATGTACTGGATAGATTGACATTTTCCCAGTGTACATTATGGAAAAGAAATGGGTTTAGATCAGGAATTCAGCAAGTGAAATTTAAGCCAAACCTATAGGTCACAAGTTTCTGTTCAGGCTTACTCTCCTTTCTCAGCTTTGCTTAGAGCTGCACAATAGCCTCTCTTACCCCCTCCCCCCTTTTTTTTCCATTTAAACTTGCTGAAAACACAGAAAATGTAATATTTTTTCCTGAAATAAAATACATGACTGTTGTAGACCACAACTTGTTAACACATGAGGATTTATTGCACCACCCCTACAGTTAAGACTTAACAAGGCATTTTGTCTGAAAGTGTAAAGCATACATTTTCCTCTATTTAGCTTGGCAGGAAATTAAATGAATAGTTTTGTGATCCAAGAAAGAGATTCAGTTAGTTTAAGATGTTTGCTGGCATGAGGATATATTCAGGAGCACCTTGCCAAAGATTACCAGTGGCTTGCTTTTATAAATGGACATTAAAGATTCTTTGGGTAGCTGTCATTAAAATAAGGGATTTTTTTCACTTTTATTCTTAGCTAGATTTTAATTCTTAATGAGTATGCTTATGGCCAATTAGCCTTTGTTTTCTATTTTAGTGGTAATTTAATTTTTCCCTTTAATTTAAATTTTCTTTATTAATTTTTTCCAGTGGCAAAAGTATAGCATGATTGTTGCAACAGGCAAAAAAAGTCCAAACATTATTTAAGAAAAAAGTTGCTGATCTCTCCTCCCCATCTCTTTACCATCATATGGGATTCAAGGTCAACAGGCTTTGAGTGACCTCCATGTTTATACAAATATATATACACATATGGTTTATACAAATATATATAAACATATGGTTGTGTTTATTTTGTTGATTGGTCGGTTTCTTAAAGAAAAGGGATGATGTTATATATATTTATTCTATAATTTGATTTCTTCACTTTATATCTTGGATGGTCCTCTGGATTATTAAATATTTAGTAGAGTTCCTCAGGAATTATATTTCTTTTTTTTTTTATGGTTTTTGGTTTTTTTTGACTTTTTATTTTATTTTTTTCATGCACACACACTGTATTCTATTTTTACAAGAGATAAACTGACACCAAGCATTGTAAATGGATGACCACAAAAGCAACAATGATTGCAATTACCAAACACGAAACACACTTATACAATGTCATAATATTGACATTCAGTCCAGTAATCCTCCACTGTAACAGCTCCTTTACTTTGCAGTGAAAATTGATTTGTATATTTTTTGCCTCTGAGTCCTTGTGGGATTTTTTTTTTTTATTCAAACAGAAAGTCACAAAAATTATAATCATCCTCATCAGTTCACTCAGTCCGATGTAATTAATTTTTTTTCATCTTGATCTTTTGTTAGCACTTTTATTAATTCATCAGTTTTCCATTAGAGTTCTGAAAATGCTTATTGATTCAGTTCAGCAGTATAGTCAGTTACCAGAAACCTGTACTTGTCAGTCTTTTCCATGAATTCCTTGAAGATGAAATTGTGCTGTTGGATTCTGTTTACTGGTATTTTGTTGAGGATTTTTGCGTCTATATTCATCAGTGATATTGGTCTGTAATTTTCTTTTTTTGTAGTATCTCGATGTGGTTTTGGTATCAGGGTGATGGTGGCCTCATAGAATGAGTTTGGGAGTGTTCCTTCCTCTGCAATTTTTTGGGAGAGTTTTAGAAGGATGGGTGTTAGCTCTCTTCTAAATGTTTGATTGAATTCACCTGTGAAGCCATCTGGGTATCTCATAGCATTGTGGTCAGAAAAGATGCTTGATATGATTTCAGTTTTCTTAAATTTACTGAGGCTTGATTTGTGATCCAAGATGTAATCTATCCTGGAGTGTGTTCCTTGTGCACTTGAGAAGAAAGTATAATCTGCTCGTTTTGGATGGAATGTCCTATAAATATCAATTAAATATCTCTGGTCTATTGTGTCATTTAAAGCTTCTGTTTCCTTATTTATTTTCATTTTGTATGATCTGTCCATTTGGTGTAAGTGAGCTGTTAAAGTCCCCCACTATTATTGTGTTACTGTCGATTTCCTCTTTTATACCTGTTAGCAGTTGCCTTATGTATTGAGGTGCTCCTATGTTGGGTGCATATATATTTATAATTGTTATATCTTCTTCTTGGATTGATCCCTTGATCATTATGTAGTGTCATTCCTTGTCTCTTATAACATTCTTTATTTTAAAGTCTATTTTATCTGATATGAGTATTGCTACTCCAGCTTACTTTTGATTTCCATTTGCATGGAATATCTTTTTCCATCCCCTCACTTTCAGTCTGTATGTGTCCCTAGGTCTGAAGTGGGTCTCTTGTAGACAGCATATATATGGGTCTTGTTTTTGTATCCATTTAGCAAGCCTGTGACTTTTGGTTGGAGCATTTAATCCATTCACATTTAAGGTAATTATCGATATGTATTTTCCTATGACCATTTTCTTGATCGTTTTGGGCTTGTTTTTGTAGATACTTTTCTTCTTTTGTGTTTCCCACTTAGAGAAGTTCCTTTAGCGTTTGTTGTAGGGCTGGTTTAGTGGTGCTGAATTCTCAGCTTTTGCTTGTTTGTAAAGCTTTTGATTTCTCCATCGAATCTGCATGAGATCCTTGCGGGGGTAGAGTAATCTTGGTTGTAGTTTCTTCCTTTTCATCACTTTAAGTATATCACACCACTCCCTTCTGGCTTTTTTGTCTTTAATTTTTGCCAATTTGATTATTGTGTGTCTCGGTGTGTTTCTCCTTGGGTTTATCCTGTATGGAACTCTCTGTGCTTCCTGGACTTGGGTGGCTGTTTCTTTCCCATGTTAGGGAAGTTTTCAGCTATAATCTCTTCAGATATATTCTCTGGTCCTTTCTCTCTCTCTAGGTCTTTGCTAAACATTTCTTGCATCTTCTCCATCTTTGTCTCCATTCTCTTTCCGAGGTCCTGGATTATTGTCACTATCATTATTCTGAATTCTTTTTCTGGAAGGTTGCCTATCTCCACTTCATTTAGTTGTTTTTCTGGGGTTTTATCTTGTTCCTTCATCTGGTACATAGCCCTCTGCCTTTTCATCTTGTCTATCTTTCTGTGAATGTGGTTTTTGTTCCACAGGCTGCAGGATTGTAGTTCTTCTTGCTTCTGCTCTGCTCTCTGCCCTCTGGTGGATGAGGCTATGTAAGAGGCTTGATGAGAGGGACTGGTGGTGGGTAGAGCTGACTGCTGCTCTGGTGGGAAGAGCTCAGTAAAACTTTAATCCACTTGACTCTTGATGGGTGGGGCTGGGTTCTCTCCCTGTTGGTTGTTTGGCCTGTGGCAACGCAACACTGGAGCCTACCTGGCCTCTTTGGAGGGGCTAATGACAGACTCTGGGAGGGTTCACTCCAAGGAGTACTTCCCAGAACTTCTTCTGTCAGTGTCCTTGTCCCCACGGTTAGCCACAGCCACCCCCTGCCTCTGCAGGAGACCCTCCAACACTAGCAGGTAGGTCTGGTTCAGTCTTCCCTGGGGTCACTGCTCCTTCCCCTGGGTCCTGATGGGCACAGTACTTTGTGTCTGCCCTCCAAGAGTGGAGTTTCTCTTTCCCCCATTCCTGTCAAAGTCCTGCAGTCAATTCCCACTAGGCTTCAAAGTCTGATTCTCTAGGAATTCCTCCTCCCGTTGCTAGACCCCCAGGTTGGGAAGCCTGACGTGGGGCTCAGAACCTTCACTCCAGTGGGTGGACTTCTGTGGTATAAGTGTTCTCCAGTCTGTGAGTCACCCACCCAGCAGTTATGGGATTTGATTTTACTGTGATTGTACCGCTCCTGCCGTCTCATTGTGGCTTCTCCTTTATCTTTGGATGTGGGGTATCTTTTTTGGTGAGTTCCAGTGTCTTCCTGTCGATGATTGTCCAGCAGCTAGTTGTGATTCTGGTGTTCTCACAAGAGGGAGTGAGAGCACGTCCTACTCCGCCATCTTGGTTCCTCCCTCGGGTATTATATTTCTAAAGGCAGAAATCATTTATAGGCAAATATACCCTCAAGTCATATGGAGTGTTTTTTTTAACATATATGTATGATTTTGCTTAGTAGTTTGTATGTATACATGTATAATTTACATTTTAAAAATGGGATTTCCTACTTGTTCTCATTTTTTAGGTTATTGTATTTATTACTTATTTAATGCTTTTGTAGTTATTATTTCTCTACAGCCTTTTGTTGTTACTTAGTTTCTTCCTGAAGGAGGACCAAATAAGCATTCACTACATGCTTTATTTTTCTTGAGCATTATGCTTTATTTTTGTCATTGACAGATTATTTGTGAGTGACATTTTATTTTCATAGGTTTTAACAACTTCCATCAGCTATTTCAAGCTGGATTCATTCTATTGTTTGTGGTCATATATTCATAGGAATAATCGGCTTAATTTAAAGTACCCTCCCCCCCACTCCAGCTAATTCTCTAGTTCCCCCTCCTCCACTTTTTTCTCTTTCCAGTGGGGTTACATAGTTGAATTTAAGTAAATTAATGCAATTATGGCATGACTTTCTTGTAGGTACACCTCATTCTTTTTAATTGCTACACAGGTTAGGAGTTCCTTTACAAAGTTGAAGAGAAATCTGGGGGAAAATAGAAGGCGAGGGGTAGATGCGGAGCAGGGAACTTTCTTTCCAGACTTTTTCCTTTTCTTAATGTACTGGCTAGGACTTTCAGTATGATGTTGAATAGAACTGCTGAGAGTAGATGGTATTAGTCAGGATTCTCCAAAGGGGGGGGGGAATAATAGGGTGTGTGTGTGCACGCATGTTTGTGTTCACACACACACACACACACACACACACACACACAGATTTATTTAAGGAATTGGCTCACATAAATAGTTGGCAAACTGGAAATCCAGAAGAACGGATAGTTTAGTCTGAGTCTGAAGGCCTGATAACCAGGAGGCACGTATCATGAAGTTCCTGTTGAAGTTCAGTAGGCTCAAGACCCAGGAAGAGCTGAGGTTAGATAGGCAAAAGTTCTTTCTTACTCTAAGTAGGACAAGTGTTTTTGTTCTATTCATTTCTTCCACTGATTGGATTACCACCACCTACTCTAAGGAGGGTAATCTGCTTTTGTCAGGCCACCATTTAAATGTCAATCTTATCAGGGGAAAAAAAAAACCACTCTCACAGAAACAACCAGAATATCTGAATGCCCCAAGGCCCAGTCACACGGGCAAACGAAATTAACCATCACAGTAGACATTTTTGTTTTGTTCTTAAAAGCATTTAGTCTTTCAACTTTAAGTATAATATTACCTGTAGGTTTTTCGTACGTGCCCTTTATTCAAGAAGTTCTCTTCTGTTTCTACTTAGCCAAGAGATTTTATCCTGAAAGGGATAGAAAAAGTTGCACTTTGTCCACTGCTTTTTCTGTATTTATTGAGGTGATTGTGTAGTTTTTATATTTTGGTCAGTTAATTTGATTGATTTTCAAAAGTTAAGACCAACCTTGCATTTCTGAAATACGTACTACACATTGAAGATGTAGTAGCCCTTTTATATATTGCTGGATTTGATTTATTAATATTATGTTATGAATTTTTATGTCTGTGTTCACAGGGAATATTGGTCTGCACTTTTCTTTTTATGTAATGTCTTCCTCTGGTTTTGGAATCAGGAAAATGTTGACCTTATAAATTGAGTTGAGAAACCTTACCCTCCTCAATTTTCTGAACAAGCTTATGTAGGATTGGTATTATTTCTTCCTTAAATATTTGGTAGGATTTACTCCAAGCCACCTGAGCCTGGAGTTTTTTTATGGGAAGGTTTTTAATTAGAAATTTAATTTCTTTAGTAGATATATAGATAGTCATATTTTCTGTTTCTTTTGTGTCAGCTTTGATAATTTTTGTCTTTTGAAGAATTTAAGTTGATAAATTTTTTGGCATTAAGTTCATAATAACCCCTCAAATTAGTTTTATGTTGCTGTGTAACAAATTACCACAAACCTAGCAGCTTAAAACAGCACCTATCTGTTAGCTCATATTTCTGTTGTTCAGAAGTCTGAGCATGGTGTGGCTGGGTTTTCTGCTTATGGTCTTACAAGGTTGAAATCCAGGTGTTAGTTGGGCTACATTCCTTCCCGAAGCTCTAGGGAAGAATCTGCTTCCAGCATGATTCAAGTTATTGGCCACATTCAGTTCCTTGCAGTTGTAGGCCTGAGGTTTTCTTTGCTTGATGGCTTTTGGCTAGGGATTGCTCTCAGTTACTAGAAGCACCTTTCAGGTCCTAGCTGTGTGGCTCTCTTAAGCATTAAATCCTTTCCTTGCTTTGAATCTCTTGCCAGAAGATCCTGATCCCTTTTAAGGGCTCACCAGTGGGTCAGGCCCATGAAGGATAATCTCCCTTCCTTTGTTTTATTTTGTTTTGGCCATGGCGCTCAGCATGTGGGAACTTAGTTCCCAGACCTGGGATCAAACTGGCGCTCCCTGCAGTGGAAGCACAGTCTTACCCGCTGGACCGCCAGGGAAATCCCTCCCTTCCTTAAAGTAACCTACGTCATATAGTAAAACATAATCACGGTAGTGAAATCCATTGTAATGGCAATCCCAGAGATCTTACTGGGCACACGATTCTCTGGAGTCTGTAATGAAATCCCAGGTGTTTCGGTGAAGATTCACTACTCTGCCTGGCTGGCATTTGAATGTCTTTCACTGTTAAAGTGCTTAGAATTCTGTAGTATACAGCTTCCTGGTTGATCTTTTCCCCGCCTCGTGGCATTTCCCTTTTCAGGTCTGCATCTTAATATTCAGCAGAAGCCTTACATCAGTGTTGCTCAAAATCTAGAAGATGGTATTAGCGCAGATAGAACTCAGAAAGCCCTCTAATTATAGCACTAGTTGGAATGGGTTCTTCTAACTCTCAGAGAGAGTGGGGATCTCCCCATTTTTTCCCTCTTTTTTTGGTTTTCTGTTCTTTTCTCTGTTCTTATTTGCCCTAGTACCCCAAGAAGTCCTGTGGCAGCAGTAGCAGAGCGGCAGTGGCAGAAGCAACAGCATTGGGGACAGGCCTAAAATGCAGAGTTGAGCCTTCCTCTTTGACTAGAGGAGTTGCAGCCCTAAGAGAATTGGGCATGTCCTGATTGGCCTCCCCCCTTTCCCTTTCTGTCCTTCTCTTTTTGGCATAGTTGTAGGAAATGTGGGTGAATAACGCCTCAGATTTCTGGCTAGGTGACAAGAAGAGGGGAGCCCCAGGCAACCAAAAAATACTTGGATGATTTCAGAGTGGGACGAGCTCAGGAAACTTCTAGGTTTATTCCTGAGCTGTACATCTATGGATCAGAGTCATAACTGCCTGTATACTATGAGAACTGAACTGTGGCCTAAACCACCACCCAAGTCTCAGACTAGTCACTGTATGGTGCACATGCAGGACAGATCCAGATAGCCCTGCAAAGGATTTGAAAACTGAACTGGTATTGGAACCACAGCTCACAGAAGGTTTGTTGGAACTTGCAGCCTGAACCTAACCATTGTCTCCTAAAACAAACATCAACATTCTCTGTAGAATATAAACAAAACCGAGTGTCTTATAACATAATAGTCAAAATGTGTAGGATATATTTCAAAATTAATTGGCATATAAAGAACCAGGAAAATCTCAAGTTGTATGGACCATGAGAATCAACAGCCATCAGTGCTGAGATGACATAGATGTTGGAATTATTCACAAAGCTGTTAAAGTAGTTATTATAAAAATGCTCTAACAACTAAGGGCAAAACACAAACAATGAAAAGGAATGGAGAAATAGAAAGTCTCAGCCAACATATACAGTTGTCCATCAGTATCTGCAGGGGTTTGGTTCCAGGACCCCCAGAGGACACCAAAAGCCCCAGAATTTCAAGTAAGTTCCTTATATTAAATGACATAGTATTCTTATACAACCTATGCATATCCTGTACTTTATTATTATTTTTAAAATTAATAAACTTATTTTATTTTTGGCTGCATTGGGTCTTTGTTGCTGCACGTGGGCTTTCTTTAGTTGCGGCAAGCAGGGGCTACTCTCCATTGCGGTGCATGTGCTTCTCATTGAGGTGGCTTCTCGTTGCGGAGCATGGACTCTAGGTGTGTGGGCTTCAGTAGTTGTGGCACACGGGCTCAGTAGTTGTGGCTCATGGGCTCTAGAGCGCAGGCTCAATGGTTGTGGCACACAGGCTTAGTTGTTCTGTGGCGTATGGGATCCTCCCAGGCCAGGGCTCGAACCCATGTGCCCTGCATTGGCAGGCGGATTCCCAACCACTGAGCCACCAGGGAAGCCCCACATCCTGTACTTTAAATAATCTGTAGATTACTTATAATACCCAATACAATGTAAATGCTCCGTAAATAGTTACTGGAGTGCAGCAAATTCAAGTTTTTCTTTTTATCACTTTCTAGAAGTTTTTTTCCGAAATATTTTTGATCAGTGGTTGGTTTAATCTGTGGTTGCAGAACCTGTGGATAAGGAGGGCCAGCTAATTAAAAAACTCTGGGGAAAAAAAAACCCTCAATGGGGCTTCCCTGGTGGCGCAGTGGTTGAGAGTCCGCCTGCCGATGCAGGGGACACGGGTTCGTGCCCCGGTCCAGGAAGATCCCACATGCCACGGAGCGGTTAGGCCCGTGAGCCATGGCCGCTGAGCCTGCGCGTCTGGGGCCTGTGCTCCGCAACAGGAGAGGCCACAACAGTGAGAGACCCGCGTACCACAAAAAAAAGCCAAACAAACCCTCAATGGACTCAATAATGGAAGTAGTGTGAAAGGAAAGAGTAGTGAACTTGAAGATTAATCAATAAAATTTTCTAGTTTGAATGGAGAGAAAAATAGTTTGAGGAGAAAAAACTTCACAGAGTCTCAGATACCTGTATGACAATATCAGAAGGTCTAACTCGTGTGTAATCTGCATCTCAAAAGGAAAAGGGAAGGAATGAAGCTGAGAAAAACGAAACTAAAGAAATCATCACTGGGAGCTTTCCAAAGTTGGCAAAAGACATAAATATAACATGTTTAAGAAGCCCAACGAACCCTAAGCGTGATAAACCCAGAGAATTCCAAGCTCAGATATACTCCATATCAAAAATCATAACTTGACTCTTCCTAGTTAAAAATCATAACACCTCATAAGCCTAGTTACATGGCTCTCACCACTCCTAACCTGTTAAAATAGATATAACCTAGGAAAGAAAAAACTATCTTAATCTTTTTATCTTATATCAGTACCTAGAACACTCAATAAATATTTGTGCAATGAATGAATACATTTTAATGTAACTGTCTCTAACATCTTTATATCCTTAGTTAAAGGTAGCACAGGACTCCTCCCACTAAGCGAGAACAAACCTGCCTTTCTATTGTGATATACTTCATGAAACCCTGGGAATTTCAGCCTATTCATGTTACTGATTTTTTTGTGTGTGTCTAATATCAGAAGGGTAAATGTAGTGGATTTTGGCCATATCGTCGAACAAGAAGGAAATTAGGTGTTGATGTTGGGAAAAAGTTTCACATCTTGGCCAACACGACATTTTTAATTGGTGAGTTCAGGAATGCGGTCTCTGCAGGCTTGGCACACCCTTGCTGTGGCACAGTTGAACATCCTTTACATAACAAAGCCTGCCTTCTCTCCATCTCCAAGTATTCTGGGACTTGTGAAAAAGTATCTTTGGAAGCTTACTGAAGTTGGACAATGAAACATGTGACTGTAATTAAACATGATGGTCCTTTAAAATTCTTAACTTTTCAGAGCCTGAAGGTGATTGAGACAAAGCATCAGGAAATGTGACAATTTTGACAAAATTTCACATGATATAAATTTAGAGAATGGTTTTTCTTACTGCTTTTTCTGAAAACAAAACCCTTTTTTTAATGTCTTCTACTACGGGAAATTCTAAGCTCAGAAAACACAGATTTTTTCACTTTATTTTAAATGTAGATAGTTTTTTCTTCTCTTGTTTGTTTTTAACCATGTATGAACTTCAGTCATTTTAGTGAATTACCAGGAGATTTTGCAATCAGACATAGTCCTGATGACTTGGTCTTAAATATATCACACTTTAACTATTAGAGAATGATATTTCAACAGTTTTCTTCAGAATGTGCAGGGTCATTTTTGTTTATTGTTACCACACCCAAGTTAGATTCATTCTTTATTGTTATTCTTTCCCACACCACACCCTTGGCTGTTGCTGTTTACAGCTAGTATAGGACTTTCCTAGGTCATTATACTTGAGTTCTTTTTTGAGCTTTGTATCCAACCGATCCATAATTTTACTGTGTTCCATATATCTGAATTTTGCCAGAATTTGGTTGATAGAACTATAACCAGCATTTTTTGTTTTGGTTTTTAAGTATAAACATTTATTGAGTACTTACAATGTAGTGGGCTCATTTGTTTCTATTTCTCAAAAACTGTCAAAAACCAAGAGACACAAATGTTTTTAAGCTCAGCAATTTAAGTAGCTTGTTTTTATCGCAAAAACATGGAAAAATATTTATTTTTAAACTTGTGATTTTTCTGAATAAACTATATATTCTTTATACAAAAGGTGATAAATTCATAAGTCTTTAATGTCACTGAGAGTAAGAATTGAATATCACTTTTGTTCTGAAATGCCTATCTTCCATCCTATCATACGAAAGTTTTATGTATGTTTTGTTTTATTTATGATTTATCCAATCTCATTTCACACATGGTTTGAGGTAAACTTGCTTGCGTGTCCCCCCCGCCCACGCACACCCAGTCTCTCATATATACACACAAAAATATACAAAGTGTGACTTTTTAAAAAATAATCGAGGATATTTATTAGTTGAAAAAGCCAAGAGCAAGATTTGCAGCAGGTAGTTATATAATAGGATCCTGTATAACTGCTTGATGTGGACTACCGATTTCACTCTCTGTTGGCAATGTAGATAGTAGCCAAAGCAAAGGAAACATGATCAGTTATAATATTTAGAATCTCTTGAGATAAAAATAATCTAGTTATTCATATGGTTGTGGTTCATTCTTATGCTGGAAATGGAGAGATGTTTAGCAGCTCCTTATGAAGGAGACACAGTGGGTGATAAAGTGTGCACCAAAATCCCTGCCAACATCATTATAGTAGGTAAAATAATGTTTCACATATCTGTCTCTTACCCAGTCTTTCACTGGGTAGACTTAAAATATAATATTGACAGTGCAATTCAGAAAAAATCATTCTGTGTGATACCAAAGTCATTCTGTGTAATTCAGTCTAAGTGCTATACTCAACCATGTGAGTATTTAGTTGAATGGTAATATTTGGACTTTCCAAAGAAATAAATATATTGCATGACTTTCTGGAAGTTCCGTATATGTATTTTTACTCAAAAATGGGTTTGGATAAAGATTGGGCAGCAGAGACTTTGTTGTGGCCATTTAAGCTCAGATATATATATATATATCTGATATTGATTATTGAGATATATATATATATATATATATAAGATCAAAGCCTAGAGTGGAATTAAAGTAGTCTTATAGACATGAATTTCCTTTGTGGGTTTTACGTATGAATAGATGACAACCCCATCCCATCAGCCATACACCTTTACATGGAGATCTGTGGAGTGTCAGGTGTCTATGAATTAACCTGCATTTTTCAGGAAGAAAATACACTTTAAGCCTTCTACTTCATGTAACATACACCCTATCCTCAATCTGCCGCACCCACATGACTTCAGAATTTAGTAACAATGATCTGTCTGTAGTTGGTAAATATTGGATTATGATTTTTATAGTCGGTACATAATTTGGTGTTCCTCATTACTTGTTTTCCTTATAAATAATAGTTGTTTAGTATTTTATTGCCCTAATGTTTCATAACTTCTAAATAGAGTAGATTGACAGATCGGACGTATCCTTCAGAACATGTCATCTTCAAGTAATAGACAACCAGACAGAACAAGTAGCTTAAATAGGACTTTCAGAGGAGAGTAACTCTGGAAGTTCTCAGCAGTGAAGGAAAGGTAAGAAATAGTTCTTGTAGTGATGAAAGAATTTTACATTTGGCTTTGGTCGGTCATGGTGCTGGTCTGCCTAGTAATATTTGGCATGGAGGAGAGGCAGATAATCAGGTTTATCCAGGACATGGGCCTCAGATGAGTGTGGCAAAGGAGAGACAGGCACTGGCAGAGGGTTTTGGTGAGGGTGAAGGCAAACAAAGCTAATGGAGAAATGGGGAGGTGTTGATTATTGAAATGGAGGCCTTAGTGAGGGCAGGGAAGTGTTCCTTTGGGAGTGTTGGAGTGAGTTGGAAGGTGAGATAGTTGGAGAGTAAGATGTAGGAATTATTGATTTGGAGGTGCTAGGGTGTGGTAAAGTCAAATTCAGGGTGAGATTGTGGATTGTGTGGCTGAAGGGAGTGAGAGAAAGTACTGTGGAGATCTTGATGGCAAGGTCCTCAGAGGTCAGATGGATTGTTTGCTTCAGGCATGTGGACCCTACCTCAATACCTCTTAGTGGTTTGCCTCCTGCTCATATTCTTCAGATCTTGGAAAACAATAACTAATACCTTCTTTGTAAGAAAATTGAAAAAAACTGTCCTACCTTTGCTTATGGTTCTCAAGCCTTTGCTTCCACCCCAGATATCTATTCAGTTCCATTCTCTATTTTCACATGGTACATACACATTTTTTTTTTTTGCGGTACACGGGCCTCTCACTGTTGTGGCCTCTCCCATTGCGGAGCACAGGCTCCGGACGCGCAGGCTCAGTGGCCATGGCTCACGGGCCCAGCCGCTCCGCGGCATGTGGGATCTTCCCGGACCGGGGCACAAACCCGTGTCCCCTGCATCGGCGGGCGGACTCTCAACCACTGTGCCACCGGGGAAGCCCGATAGTAGTTTTTGTATTTATGGTCTTGGTTTCTTTAGACCCATTTATACCATTGAGACCTTTGGCATTTTTTAGCTGGTCTGCTTAGTAAGTGAAAAATAGGTTATACTAACAGTGTGGTGAATTATATGCTGATGAATTATAGTCTAATGGTTCTGTGGATGAATATGCTTTCCTAGAGTTTGTCTGCTTCTGCCAGTATGTATTTCTTCATTCTCCCAAATAAAGGTGTTTTAGTGGTGCAGTATTCATGATTCTGTATTTGTTTTTGTCTCCATCATTACAGGTTCATGTCAGGGCTGGCCTTTTTCATGGTACCGAACTCCTGTGTAAAACCGTCGTAAGCTCAGAGATATCAGGGAAAAACGATCATATTTGGAATGAACCACTGGAATTTGATATCAATACTTGTGACCTGCCACGAATGGCTCGATTATGTTTCGCTGTTTATGCAGTTTTGGATAAAGTGAAAACGAAGAAATCAACTAAAGCTATTAATCCCTCTAAATATCAGACCATCAGGAAATCTGGAAAAGTGGTAATTATATACTAACTTCTGAAAAGTTTTTATAATGGACTAATAATAACATAATGGAATAATTTAAAAACTTTGAAATAATAGAGTAATATAAATGAAATTATGTCATATAACTTTTGTCCCTAAGAACTGATTTCTAAAAAAGACAGTAAGTCTCCATTTTATGTCCTTGTCATTTTTCTTTTGGCAACTTTATTTTAGTATATGTCATACTGTAAGTGTTCTATTATAAATGTAATCCTTTTTAGAAAATAGTTTAAAAAGAATGAAGAGATTTAAAATATTACAGGTCCACAGTCCTTTAACTGAAGTTTCAGGTGCCAGATATGTTTGAGAATTCAAAATTTTATGCATTTTAGAAAGATCATAGATCACTCAACACACCTTGTAGGGTCTGGGACACAACTCTGTAATCAAACACATCAAGTTTCTAGCAGTGAAATATACGAATATTCTCACTAAATGAGACAAATGAAGGCTGTCATTTAGCTTCATGTTATTTCTGGTCATGTTTTACTGTTAAATGAATTATGAACAAACCTTTAGTTGTCAGAGTTTCTTGGACTTTGAAATTGTGGATAAAGGATGGTGAATGTGTTCTTATGTTCTCATCTTCCATTTCATATTTTTATTCAAGTCTTTTTAATTTTCTTCTTTATGGAACGTTTCTTTTTGGAGGATGGAGACATGAATTTTATGCATTTTAAAAAGTGTGGTGACTATATTTATCTACATGAATTTGTATCCTTTTATTCTTAGCATGAGAATATAAGCCTTTCCTCTGGTTATTATCATATAGTTTTTTTAAAAATGAATTTTATTGTCTAAAAAGTCACATAAGAGTTATTTCCTTAGTTTTTTTTCTCCACTGATAGAGAATTTTACTCAGAGTGTTCAAGTATTTATAGTTTTTTCATAGACTGCGACCAGATTAATTAGTCTGAGTGCCTACATAAAAGTCCTATTAGCTTGGTGCCTCCTTTTTAGAAATATAAATAAATTCTACAATACCTAGAGACATTGCCTTCTGCTAAATTAAGATTTATATAGGCTGAAAGATCTTAAAACATATAATCTAACATATCACACATATTTTCTTGAATCATTAAAAATTCCTCATCATTTGCAATGGCTGCACAATAAATATTCTACGTTTTGGATACTGTATTTTATTCTGAGACATTAATTGGCTTTTAGGATTTTCTTTAACCATTATAAAGATGTTGAACATCTTTCCATGTACATCTTGTTTTTATATTGGATGGTTTTGGAGGAAATCATCTAGAAAGCTAGAAACTTCTAAAACTAACATTATTGAAGCAAAGGGTATGTGCGTGTTCACACCTTAAAGTTTATTCTTAGTATATTTACGCAATGGTATCTTTTCAACAGGATTATCCTGTAGCCTGGGTAAATACGATGGTTTTTGACTTTAAAGGACAGTTGAGATCTGGAGATATAATATTACACAGCTGGTCTTCATTTCCTGGTAAGATTTACATCCTAATCCTTAGTGTTAAAGAATAATTTTTGGCATGTGGACTAGTTAACATTTTTTTATGACTCTCCAGTTAAGAAACCATATTTTTATTGTTTATTCTAAAACAGATTTCCCAAGATTATTTTAATATACTTAAAAGTGATTTGTATCTGAATATATTTATTTTGATAACTGTTTTCTCACTTCAAATGTTTTATTGTTACAGGTTTTTGAGACATTCTTCTAAGGAACAATGTCTTCTTTATAACAATCTCTGTGGTTCCTAGTTGTACTGAATTTCTCCTTCTGCACTAGAAGGAACATTCTAACATGGGAAGGATAGTAAAGACACTTCCTCTTTAGTTGGCGTTATCTTGAAATTTGAGCTAAGAGGAACACCTTCCATAAGCCTATATTTCTCAAATACTACTCAGAGTATCCCTGTGAGGTAGATGGCTTTGTCCCATTTTATAGATGAGAAAAGTGAAGTTCAGCCGTAAGTCAGTCTTACATAATCGGTTCTTCAAACCTAGGATTTGTGCAAAAGATTGCTTGACTCTTTCCATTGTTCCTACTGCTTTCCCAAATGTGGGAAATTTTCAGTGTTATCTTTGCATTATAATAGGGTTTTTTTTTTGGTCTTCATAGTTGGTTAATATATATAGTAAAATTGTGCCCTTACTTGCATTTAAAAATTATTTTGTGGGTGACAAACATTTAAAAATGTTCTATTTTAGTAGCTGCTACCTGAGAAATTGCTTTTGGATAATCAGTTATCCATGAACATATTTATAAACTGCTCATATCCTAGCATTTTATTTGTGCATATTCTTTTATTCCTACCCTTTCCTGCATATACCTCCAATAATTTTCACTAATCACATTATTCCCCAAATATAGGAGAGCAGTGTGCTCTTCTTAAGAGGAACTGTAGTTTCACAGTTAGAGTAAAAATTATTCATTTCAGCAGTAAACTTTTTTGAAAATCTTAATTTAGACTCACACATGTTCTCCAAGATCAGTAAGCAACTTAACTGATATTTTTAGAAAAATTGACAATTTTTTGCAATTAACTTGGCATATCATGGACCTGAATTTATCTCTAACAAAATGTTAGAGATGTTTGTTCTGCATGTTTGGTTCTAGAATTCACATTTATCCTAGTACGAGCAAGCCAGAAACACAGGAACTACAAATACTCTAATTTCTAGCGTACCTAGGTCATCATTAGAAGGTTTATAATCACATTTATTGGTTGCTTTTGTATTTCCAGAATTCTTCATGTATATAGAAGAAAATACAAATATAAATTTCTACGTTTCTCCCTATTCTTAAATAAAATAGCATATTCTGTGCAGTGTTCTGTTCTCCATATGTTTGGGGCAGATAATACTAAATTGGTACACTTGACTTTAGATAGGTTGCATTTGATAGGACTAATAAATATAATGCTACTAGATAGCACAAATATAGGATATTAATTTGCTGAGAAATCAGCTTCAGAAGTGTATAAATTATGAGAATTCCTTCAGTCCAGGTCAAAATGGAATCCGTGAGATGTGAGAGTATTAAACAAGATAAGCAAAGGGTTGATTAAGGAGCTGAAACTTGTAAATATTGGATGGGTCAAAAAAGTGCCTTCGGTTTTTTAAGTAAAAATAAAAGATACATTTTTCATTTTCACCAAGAACTTTATTGAACAACATATTCACCTTTTTGTTCCACCACCTTCTGCCATTTTCCAGGCAACTTCATAATTCCATCTTCCCCAAACTTTTTATCTTTTTGAGAAAAGAACTGTTCCAGGTGCCTTTTACAGTCTTCCGGGGAATTGAAATTTTTTCCATTAAGAGAATTTTGTAAAGACCAAAATCAATGGAAATCCAAAGGTGCAATATTTGGCGAATACAGCCGGATGAATCAGAACTTTCCAGCCAAGCTATAACAGTTTTTGCCTGGTCATCAAAGAAACATGCAGTCTTGTATTATCCTAATGGAAGATTATGCGTTTTAGATCAGTCTGTTGACTAATTCCAGACGCTTTTTGTCGAGTGCCGCTTTCACTTGGTCTAATTGAGAGCAGTACTTGTTGGAATTAATTGTTTTGTTTTCCGGAAGGAGCTCATGATGGATGACTCCCTTCCAGTCCCACCATATGCACAACATCACCTTCTTTGGATGAAGACCGGTCTTTGGTGTGGTTGGTGGTGGTTCATTTCGCTTGCCCCGCGATTTGTCCCATTCCACATTGTCGTACAGCATCCACTTTTCATTTCCCGTCACAATTTCTCTTAAAAACGGAATGCTTTCATTACGTTTCAGTAGAGAATTGCATGCGGAAATATGGTTAAGAAGGTTTTTTTTTTGCTTAACTTACGTGCAACCCAAACATCAGAGCAATTCACATAACCAAGCTGGTGCAAATGATTTTCAGCACTTGATTTGGATATTTTGAATATGTCGTCTCTCTCTCGTGTGGTATAACGCTGATTGTTCTCAATTGATGTCTCGATATAATAGCTATCAACTTCAACTGTTCCACCAGACCGCGGAGCATTGTCCAGCGAGAAATCTCCGACACGAAAGTTAGCAAACCCCTTTTGACACATTCGAACAGTCAATAGCACCTTCTCCATACACTGCACAAATCTTTTTGTGTTTCAGTTGCGTTTTTACCTTTCTTGAAATAATAAAGCATAATATGCCGAAAATGTTGCTTTTTTCCTTCCATCTTCAGTATTAAAATGTCTACACAAAAATTCACCAATTTTGATGTCTTTTTTTAAATGCACGCTGATATGACAGCTGTCACATACAGTCTAACAAAATTGTTTCGAATGAAGTTAAAGACAACTAAGTGCTATTAGAGCCATCTAACGGAAAAAACTGAGCGAACCTTTTGGACCACCCTGTACTTTGTAAAGATTTTCTAGCTTTGGGAGATAATTCTCAGTGTGCATACCACCTGGACATTAGGCCTGGACAGAATGTACTTTTATCTTTTATTTCCTTAGCAAGTACAAAAGGACAACTGTGCAAAAAATCAGTTATAAGAAGAGGGAAATTAGTTTGCAGAGGGGAGACTTTAGTTTGTACTGCTAACTCTTGTTTTCTCAGAGTTTAATGTCTCTTCAACAGTTTACTTCTCTGTGAAATGAGAAAATTATATGAGCTCTAGGGTTTAAGATAACATTGAAATTCTGATTCACATGCCCAGTCTGTGAATGGAACATATTTAGGGTGGTAGAGAAGAGGAAGGAGTGCCTTGAAGAATGTCACAGTTGGTGAGGTTAAAGAAGTACCACTTGGATGGAATGTTTGAGAAACTACCAGAGAAGGTGTTTAACTACATCAGCAGTTATGAGATCATAGAGGAACATTACCAACATTAGGTTTGTCAAAAGGAATGTTATTAATGACTGTCAAAATATCAGTTTGGGTACTGTGATGACCATGGAAATCAGAACATATGTGATTAAGAAATTGATATATAGTGATGAAATAATAAAAATTCCTATGGACCACCTAATTTTGAGGGGACGAGAGCAGTTCCAATTTTTTTTTTTTGTAGATTGAGAATACTTGAACACATTTGAAGAAAGAGGTGAGGTAGCCATTAATTTCTGTTAACTTTTTCATTTTAAAGATGTATATAAACTCATCCAAATTTTGTGCCAAGCATTAAGAAAATTAGAGGCTTACTGATACTGTCTGCCAAACTTCCTTAGGTGACACACTTTTAAAGTAATGGATTGAAATCCATTAAAGTTTTGTTTTAGTTTCAAAAACATTTCCTAAGAATCAAAATTATTTGCATGTTTTAGATGAACTTGAAGAAATGTTGAATCCAATGGGAACTGTTCAAACAAATCCATATACTGAAAATGCAACAGCTTTGCACATCAGATTCCCAGAGAATAAAAAACAACCTTATTACTATCCTCCCTTTGATAAGGTAAGCTAATTATTTAAAGGTCCACTGTGTATGAAATAATTGGATTTTTAGTTCTCGGCTCTATATGTTTATCATTTACGTGGTATATGTCTTTCTCTTTCAAGACATCAAATACATTTACATCTTGGTTCAGTGGAAAGACCACTGAGCAGGAAGCCAACTGTATTTAGTACTGGCTTTATCACTGACCAAGTGAGACATGGCCCCTCTGGAGTTCAGATTCCTCATTTATAAAATGAGGAAATCATAATTGTTCTCTGAGGTCCTTTTCAATTACAGGGGCTATAAATGCATTCATATGTAACTCTAATAAACATGTGAAACGTGCCCAGCATGTTGGTCCAGATTAAAGACAATCACTACTGTGTTAGAGTTGGTATTCAAAGAACAGATTATTTATGTTGAAAATATAATAAGACTTCCTAAGGTGCTCTTATTTTTGTAGAATCTATAGCAAGGGCTTCTATTTCTTAACACATTTCCTTAGTCTACAAGCTGCATATTTTGGGGATATGGAGAGTGTCTGGTGGGGGTTGAAAACTGGGCTGTGATCATTTATATGTTAAGAGAGCTGAGCTGTCATATGTTGTACCTTCAGGTTTGGCCTCTTTGTTTCAGGTATGATTGATGCTGATTTTCGTGAGGAAATCTTTGAGCAAATTCTCACATAATAAACAGGAATTTTATTTGATTTACTTAATCCATGTGAGACCAAGCTGCCTTTAAAAATTGGTATTATACTAAAATTTCAACTAATCTACCTATACACTTAATTGTATTTAACATTCAGCACTATCAGACCTATACAGAGTAGATTTTAAATATAGTATGTAAATTAAATTAACGTAACTCAGATGTTTCTTTACTTTCAATTTAGTTGAATTTTATCCACATTAGAAGTAATTTTTCATTTCATTTTTTAAAAATGTTCTTCCGATCAGTAATATACAACAAAATTAAAATTTGTGATTATTACAATAGTAGAAATCTCACATGTCAAGAGCCATATACCTTGTGTTACACAGAGTAGAAGAAGGTACATTTTGATGCATCCATTACATTTCTGCTATGGCTTTATTTCTTAGAATAGGAATTTATCCATAAACTATAGCTACTTGTGATACAGTTAAAAGTCCAAGCTCTGACTTTTTTTGTGTTCAATTATGGTATGTGTTCAGCAGTCATTTATAGTTTCTTTTGGATCAAATGAGGTGCTTTTTGAAGTGTTTTTACAAATATAACATCTTGGGCAAATTTAAGTATTTTTAGTCTAATATTTCAAGATAAGTCCAGTTTCTTTAAAATGTTCTGTTTCAGCATTGTTGTCAACAGAGTCATCTACAACTGGCCACTAAACTTTCCTTTTGCCTTTCTGATCCCTTGGAGAGTCTGTCTTTGAAGATCTACTTGGGATGGAGATTTTAGTCTTTAAATATGTATAATATATTTATATTTATTGGTTTTCTTTTAATTGTACAATTTTATATATGATCATTAAAAATATAATGCAGATATAAAAAGTGAAAGTTCCTTGTATTTTTATTTAATGTTTTTTGCTGTACTTGTATACACTTTGCTTTTCAAATCAACTTTTATGGTTATTGCTTAATTTTATTAAATATAATCTCATTTTATCACATAACAACCTTATGAAATAGGATGGAAATTACCAGTACATTTTACACATAAGGATTCAATTAAATTATTTGTGGAGAATTAGTCAACTCAGTAACTGGACATGGATCTTCAGATTTTTTTACCTGCTGAGTCTTCCCAGTAGACTAGTGGGTTCCCCATCTTTTCAAGAATCAGAGCCTCTTTTGAACTTAATGAATTTAAAAAATATTTTTAGGTTCTCCCTTGACATTACTTCTACTTTTGATATGTTAATTCAGAAGAAAACATGACAAATGACAAAAACTTATTCTTTGTTTTGTAACTCTTACATAACTTTGCATTTTCTTAACCAGAAAATATTTACCTATATTAAAATTCTGTTCACATATACAAGCCACTGCTTATTTTATCTATAGACAATCCTAGTGTACCCTGGGAGTTAACAGTCCTTTATAGTAATACCATTGCTTCCTGGTTGTCAAGAGTTTGAAGACTGGGAATCACTGCATAATACTATTTTGCATTTAAAATTCATGCTTACGTTATAAACCATAGAAATGCCAGATCATATGTAGCTCCTTATAGTGTATGTACAAGTGTAGTAATTTACACTTAAAATTTTATGAATACAAGAGCCAAATTTTAATTTTCTTAATTTTTTTAAACAGATTATTGAAAAGGCAGCTGAGATTGCAAGCAGTGATAGTGCTAATGTATCAGTAAGTATCAAGGTTTTAAAATAGCCCTTATTACAAAGTTGTGTTCATTATTAGTTACCTTCATGTCATACAGGAGACCATACTCATAAGCAAGAACAGTCTGAGTGTGCGTGAGTATGAACATGCTAATATTTTGTTAAATGGCAGCTGTTTGTGGTTGGTCTGTGTTCAGGTGGTAAGCCCTTTTCTGATACAAGCACAGGTTCAGCAGGTAGTCTGTAAGGGATGCTATGACACTTCATAGATTAACAATACCATCTTTTAAAATATTATTCAGTTGAATGAGGAGGCTGTAATTTTCTTTATTTCTCTGATATAACAGAGCAGGTATATTCAAGGCAGGTTTCACAATGCTGGGGACCCAGGTTTCTTGCATCTTGGCGCTCTTCCATGTTAATATGTAGTTTTTGTCTCATGTAATATCGGTGCTTCAGCTTCCTACATTACTACTTTCCAGCCCACAGGAACAGGAAAAGCAAGACTAGAGGCCGTACCCATTCTTTTTGAGGATATCATTAATATGCTTCATTTCTGCTCACGTCTCATTAGCCATAACTTAGTCATATGGCCATACCTAACTATAAGTGAGGCTTGTAAATGTAGTCGTTAGCCGGGCAGTCCTGGGCTTGGCTAAGAGTAAGAGATTGTAGTTAATAAAGTAAAAGGGGAGAATGCATATTGAGAGACAAATAGCAGTCTCTGCTACATACATCATTCCCATAGTTTCTGCCCAAAGACTACAAAATAGATTACTTTGTTTATTTAGTTTACAATATATATAATATTTCTACCATCTATATATATATATATTTTTAATTATTTATTTATTTATTTTTGGCTGCGTTGTGTCTTCGTTGCTGTGCGAGGGCTTTCTCTAGTTGCGGCGAGCGGGGGCCACTCTTCATCGCGGTGCACGGGCCTCTCGCTGTCATGGCCTCTCTTGTTGCAGAGCACAAGCTCCAGATGCACAGGCTCAGTAGTTGTGGCTCACGGGCCCAGTTGCTCCGCGGCATGTGGGATCCTCCCAGACCAGGGCTTGAACCCGTGTCCCCTGCATTAGCAGGCAGACTCTCAGCCACTGCGCCATCAGGGAAGCCCCCATCTATATTTTTTAATTTAATTTTTTGACGTTCACTTTAAGACTTTGCTGAGTTTTCATCTGTTTTTTTCTTTTCATGTCGCCAGTTTATAACTTTCGAGTGACTTTAGTAATGCCATTCTGTATAGAATGGTAATTAGATAGAAGCCAGGAGGCAAATGGAGATAATGTATATCCTTTTGTTATTTGCACAGAATGAAAGCACTATTTAATGTTGGTTAGTTGGAGAAACATCTGGCCCAGGCTGTCTCCTTTTTTTGTTTGCTTCCCTTTTATTCTTTTCTTTTTTTTTCTTTTTGCGGTACGTGGGCCTCTCACTGTCGTGGCCTCTCCCGTTGCGGAGCGCAGGCTCAGCGGCCATGGCTCACGGGCCTAGCCGCTCCGTGGCATGTGGGATCCTCCCGGACCGGGGCACGAACCCGTGTTCCCTGCTTCGGCAGGCAGACTCTCAACCACTGCGCCACCAGGGAAGCCCTTGTTTTCTTTTTTAATTGAAGTATAGTTGATTTACAGCGTTTCAGGTGTACAGCAAACTTATTAGGTTTCATATATATTTATATATATTTTTTCACATTCTTTTCCATTATAGATTATTACAAGATATTGAATATAGCTTCATGTGCTATACACGGGAAACTATATTCAGTAGTTTGAATATAGTTGATTATCTATTTTATATATAGTAGTGTGTATCTATAATCCCAAACTCCTAGTTTATCCCCTCCACCTTACCCCTTTGGTAACTGTATGTTTGTTTCCTATGTCTCTTTCTATTTCTATTTTGTAGATAAGTTCATTTGTATGTTCACTTAGTATGATAATCTCTAAGTTCATCCATGTTGCTGCAAATGGCATTATTTCATTTTTTAAAAAATCTGTTGAAGTATAGTTGATTTACAATGTTGGGTTAATATCTACTGTACAGCAAACTGATTCAGTTATACATATATATACACATATTCTTTTCCATTATGGTTTATCACAGGATATTGAATGTAGTTCCCTGTGTTATACAATAGGAATTATTTCTTTCTTTTATGACTAATATTCCATTGTGGCGCGTGTGTGTGTGTGTGTGTGTGTGTGTGTGTGTGTACATGCAAATACCACATCTTTATCCGTTCGTCTATCATTGGACATTTAGTTTGCTTCCATGTTTCGGCTTTTGTAAATAGTGCTGCTATGAACATTGGTGTGCATGGATATTTTCAAATTAGAGTTTTCATCTTTTCCGGATATATGCTCAGGGGTGGAATGGTTGGATCATATGGCCACTCTATTTTTAGTTTTTTAAGGAAACTCTATACTGTTTTCCATTGTGGCTGCACCAGTTTACATTCCCACCAATAGTGTAGTAAGGTTCCCTTTTCTGTACACCCTTTCCAGCATTTATTAATTGTAGACTTTTTGTTGATGACCATTCTGACTGGTGTGAGGTAGTACCTCATTGTTGTTTTGATTTGCATTTCTCTAATAATTAGAGATGTTGATCATCTTTTCTTGTACCTGTTTCCATCTGTACGTTTTCTTTGGAGAAATGTCTATTTAGGTGTTCTGCCCATCTTTCTATTGGGTTGTTTGTTTTTGATATTGAGCTGTATAAGCTGTTTGTATATTTTGGAAATTAATCCGTTTTTGCTTGCATCGTTTGAAAATGTTTTCTCCCATTCTGTAGGTTGTCTTTTCGTTTTGTTTATGGTTTCCTTTGTGGAAAAGCTTTTAAGTTTAACTGTGTCCCATTTGTTTATTTTTGCTTTTGTTTCAGTTACTCTAGGAGACAGATCCAAAAAAATATTGCTCTGATTCATGTCAGAGTGTTTTGCCTGCGTTTTCCACTAGGATTTTTATAGTACCATTTTGAGTTTATTTTTGTATGTGATGTTAGAGAATGTTCTGATTTAATTCTTTTACATGTAGCTGTCCAGTTTTCCCAGTGCAACTTATTGAAGAGACTGTCATCTCCATTGTGTACTCTTGCCTTCTTTGTTGTAGATTAATTGGCCATAAGTGTGTGGATTTATTCCTGAGCTTTCTGTTCGGTTCCATTGATCTATGTGTCTGTTTTTGTGCCAGTACCATGCTGTTTTGATTACTGTAGCTTTATAGCATAGTCTGAAGTCAGGGAGCGTGATTGCTCCAGTCCATTCTTCTTTCTCAAGAATTGTTTTGGCTATTCTGCAGGCTGTCTTCTGCTTTACCATTAGAGTTCTCAAAAATTTCAGTAGCCTTTCATTGCAAGTTATCTGCTACTACAAATACTTTAAGAGTACAGTTGACCCTTGAACAACACAGGTTTGAACTGTGTGGGTCCTCTTAAACACAGATTTTTTTTCATTAAATAGGTACTGCAGTACCACATGATCTGCAGTTTGATTGAATTCATGGATGCAGAACCTTGGGTACAGAGTATCAACTGTAAAATTATACATAGGTTTTCGACTGTGCAGGTGGTCTGCATCCCTAATCCCCATGTTGTTCAAGGGTCAAGCGTGGTAGCTCTCTTTAATGAAATAAGTTTATTATAAGTATACACTTACTAGCTTGTCTGACAATTACTGAAACATATAATTACAGTTTAAGAAATAACACTTATATAGGCCTATCTTCATTCTCATGCCTATTTTTAGTTACCTTTTATTAGTCTTAATATTGCTCCTTGAACATCAGAAGTGTAAATTAATTTTTATTATTTCTGCTGTGATCTACTGCTACCTTACCTAAATCAGAGAGTTCCCTCCTTACTGACGATGCAATATTCTTGCCTGGATTTTTTTTTTTTTTTAAATAATCCCATGTTCAAGATCTTTGTGGTATGTGGGATCTTTTTTAGCTGCGGCATGCGGGATCTTTAGTTGTGACATGTGGGATCTTGTAGTTGCTGCATGTGAGATCTTTAGTTGTGGCACGCAAACTCTTAGTTGCGGCATGTGGGATCTAGTTCTCTGAGCAGGGATCAAACCCAGTCCCCCTGCATTGGGAGTGTGGAGTCTTAGCCACTGGATCACCAGGGAAGTCCCTCTTGCCCAGGTTTGACGTACACTTTTTTTGGTGGGTACATTAATAAATTGTGTGAAACCAAAAATGAAAGTTTTAAAAATAACTGCCACTTACCGTTCTTGCCCAGAGATAACTATACAGTTTAGCTTTGTGTGTAAATATCTATATATTTTAAAAATATATGAGATCTTTATATATGTAGTTTCGTCCTTTTTCATGTAACGCATTTTATGGATCTTGTCATGTCTGTATGAAGAGCTCTACTGCTCTCTTTATAAAGCCTTGTTTCTATTTCATGACATTAATTATTGGTGGCCATTAGTTATTAAATATTCATACCTCTACTGATGGATGTTTTGCTTATTTCTAATTATTTTCCACTGAAGCTGTGTTGCAATGAATACTTTGTACATCTTTATATACATGTCTGTATTTTGTATGATGGATTCCTAGAAATGAAATTATAGATTGAAAGGTATGTCCCTTTTTAATAAGAATTCTGCCAAATTGTATACCCTAAAAGAGTTAAAATTTACGACACACCCATACTGTGAACATAAAAATGGTGTCACATTATTTTAACTTGCATTCTTTTCTTATTAGTCAGGTTGGAGTTCGTTTCTTTTTTCTTTTTAAAATTTTATTTATCTTTTAAAAGATTTCTGTTAATTCCTTTTTCATGGCTATAATGTCACCTTAGTTCTCTCTGAGGAATTAAATAATCTTGTTTTTGAAGTGGTCTTGCTTCTGCTTTTGACATCTATCTATCTTCATATGGGTTTTTCTCAATATTTGGTGATTCTTAGTTTAGCTCTTTTGTACTTGTGACTCCCTGGTTATTTGCTTATTCACTGTAATCTGTGTTCAATATCTGTAAGACTTAGGGTAGACTGTGCTGACAGTGGGTCTCCTGTATGAAGATTTCCATACCTTCTGAGATCAGGTGGATCCTTATGACTCAGTACCCATGCTCCTCACCTCAGTCTAGGGCTGATCCCATTGCTGTTTCAGCTCAGCATAAACAGAGCAAGGGGCATGCCTGACCAAAGCAGCTGCTCCGTATGCAGATCCTGGGATAACTCCCCTGACGATCCCCCCCTGCCCCCCCCACCGGCCTCCTCTCATCCCTTGTATCCTCTGATTCTGAGCCGGAATGCCTCCTGGAACTGTGTGTTTCACTACTGCTTGAGTCTCAGCACATCTGATCCCTGATCCTATCTACTTTCTCTCATTAAAGGATTCCTATGTTACACATTTTCCCTTGTATCCTAGAACTGTTACTGATTTATATTTTTATATTTATATATTTATTTATTTATTTGGCTGTGTTAGGTCTTAGTTGCAGCCCACGGATCTTCGTTGCAGCATGCGAGATCTTTTGTTGTGGTGCGGGCTTCTCTTTAGTTGTGGTGTGCGGGCTCAGCAGTTGCAGCATGCAGGCTTAGTTGCCCCGTGGCATGTGGGGTCTTAGTTCCCCGACCAGAGATCGAAACCACGTCCCCTGCATTGGAAGGTGGATTCTTAACCACTGGACCACCAGGGAAGTCCCACTGATTAGTATTTTTAAATACTTAAGGCACTTCATGGTCTTTTGAATGAAAGGAATGAAGAGAACTAAGTTCTCATTCCACTGTTTAATCCACTTTCATGTATATGCCAAGAGCATGTTACATTCCTTAATAAGATCATGGTAAGTTGACTTGTTGAATTGTGTGTGTGTGTACATTTATAGGTATATATATATTAAACATGTATACGTATAATATGTACACACATACAATTTATTTTTGAATTTACCAACACCTTACTAAGGAACTTAAACCTGCTCTTGGAATTAAAAGAAATTTTTTTTAATTGTGGTAAAGTACACATAAAATTTACTGTCTGAATCATTTTCAAGTGTACAGTTCACACGTGTTAAGTATATTCACAATATACTTAAAACATTGTTATGCAATTGATATCCAGAACTTTTTAATCTTGCAAAATTGAAACTCTGTATCCATTAAACAACTCCCCATTTTCCCTTCCCCTCAGACCGTGACATCCACTGTTCTACTTTCTGTCTCTATGAATTTGACCATTCTAGAAACCTCATATAAATGTAATCATACACTATTTTATCTTCCTGTGACTGGCTTATTTCACTTAGTGTAATGTCTTTAAGGTTCATCCATGTTATAGCATGTCAAAATTTCCTTCCTTTTTAAGGCTGAATAATATTCCATTGCGTGTATGTACCAGATTATGTTTATCCATTCATTCATCAATGGACCCTTGGTTCGTGTCCACATTTTAGCCATTGTGAATAACGCTGCTATGAACATGAGTGTACAATATATTTTTGAGATGTTGCTTTCGATTCTTTTGGGTATATACCCAGAAGTAGAATTGCTGGATCATATGGTAATTCTATTTTTCATTTTTTGAGGAACTGCCAGTGTTTTCCACAGTGGCTGTACCATTTTACATTCCCACCAACTGCAAAAGGATTCCAGTTTTTCCATATCCTTCCCACCACTTCTGTTCTTTTGATGGTGTTAAGCCTAATAGGTGTTGGCAATTTTTTTTTTTTTTTTTTTTTTGTCTGCATCAAGTCTTAGTTGCGGCATACGGGATCTTTGTTGCTGTGCACGGGCTTCTCTCTAGTTGTGACATTGAGGCTCCAGGACACGTGGGCTCTGTAGTTGTGGCATGAGGGTTCCAGAGCCCATGGGCTCTGTAATTTGTGGCACGCATGCTCTCTAGTTGAGGCTCATGGGCTTAGTTGCCCCCATGGCATGTTGGATCTTAGTTCCCTGACCAGGGATCGAACCTGCATCCCCTGCATTGTAAGGTAGATTCTTTATCACTGGACCAGCAGGGAAGTCCCAGTGTTGGCATTTTTTTAAACAGGTGGTTGCCAAGGATCGTGGGTCTGTAGAATAGAAAAAAATGTGACCTTTGTGAATTATGATTATTGAATTGACAGCTTTTGATCTTCCTATCCAGTGGTTCTCAACCTGAGGCTGTTTTGCCTTCAGTGGGGCATTTGGCATTGTCTCAAAATTTTCTTAGTTATCTCAAGTCATGGGAGGTTGTTTCTGGCACGTAGTGAGTAGAGTTCAGGGGCTGCTAAACTGTCTACCATGTACAGGACCATCCTCCTACAACAAGATAGCATGGGGGCTGAGAAACCAAATCTTAATGGCTGGCTTTTGTTAATGAAGATGATGACTCAGCCTTTAGTTCAGAGGTTCTGGGGATCTACCTAGAATGTTTTCTTAGTAGAATGATTTGGGGTCTTTACAGTCTTCAATTTTAGGGAAGGAAAGAGCAAACATTTTTTAAAAAAATTCAAACTCACTGAAAACTTGGGAGAAGAGTACAAAGAATTCCCATACAACTTTCATCCAGCTTCCCCAACGGTTAACATTTTACCACATTTGTTTTATTGTTCAGGATTACTTGTTGCATTTCTTTAACATGTGTCTTTAGTTTTCTTCATTCTAGAATAGTTCCTCAGTCTTTCCTTATCTTTAACGACTCTGATGTTTTTTAAGAATACAAGCCGGTTACTTTGTAGAATGTCACTCAGTTTGGATTTGCCTAATGTTTTGTCATGATCAGATTCCAGCTACGCATTTTTAGCATAAATAGATTGAAGTGGTAGTTTGTTCTTACTGCATTTCACTCAAAGGCAAACAATGTCAACCTGTCCTATTACTATTGACGTTAATTATTACATCACTTGGTTAGGATAGTGTCTACTAGGTTTTTCTACTGTAAAGTTAATAAGTAAGTAGTTTGTGGGCATATTTTGAGACTAAGTAAACATACTGTTTCACATCTAACTTTCACCCACTTGTTTTAATATTAATATATCTTGCCTGAACCAGTATTATTACAGTGGTTTGCTGTGCTGATTTTCAAATTTATTTTCCTTTTGGATTTGTTAGTTGACATACCATAGGGTCGAGGTTTTTCTTCTCCCCCATTTATTTACTTACTTAAAAAAATTATTGGATTTGTGATTCGTTTTATTTAATGACTTATAATTAGTAACTGTCATTAATTTTGATGTTCAGATTTTACCTAGATTGGGCCAGTGGCAACCCATTCATGTTCCGTCTTGAGTCTTTTTGGCATGTCTTTATCATTCTTTGAGCGTTTCCTTCTTTCTGGTACAACAAAGTGTTCCAAGGCTCATCTGGTATTTTCTCTACCCTAGCTTTGGATTCAGTCATTTTTCCCAGAAGATCTGATTCCTTTTACTTGTTAAAAGTATTTAGAATCCAAGTTCTGGGCACTGGGTATGCTCATTACCCTTGGCATGCAATTGCATCTAGGCCTTTTCCTGAAACAGAACTAGGTAGTATGTGTTTGCCTGCATACTATTTGAGCATATATAAGCACAGAGATATATTTCTTTGTCTGTTAAAAACTATGAGTTCTTATCAATGTCTCCAATTTGGATTCACCACCACAGGATTTTTTTCTAGCCTCTGCCTTAACATATTTTAAATTACCTTTTCTGACAGTGAGAAGTCTGGATTCCTATGAACCTTAGCATATTTACTTATTTGCTCAATCCTCTGTAATCAATCTCCCAATCATATAAACATCTTCTCAGTCTCTTTCCCACCAGCCCTGACTACATGGGCTGTCTCATCCCCAGTTGTGTGTTGGTCAGTCTGGCCAACACATAGTTAATTCCATCCTTGACAAGCACATGACTAACACGCTGTTTTGAGTTTCTAGCCCCTCTGAATATGACGGATGAGTTTTCCAGGCCCACCACCCCAGTAAGGAATGGGAAAGAGCCATAGTCTTTTTTTTCATTTGCCTATGGCAAGATATATATGTTGTGTTTTATTTTGGTTAGTAATCACTATTATATCATAATGTGTATATAATTACGAAAAATCTAAACAAAAACAAAGCAGAGAATATAGGTGTTAACTTTCATTGCTTTTTATTTTAATGCAAGCATTTTAACATGTGTGTAAGTTCATCAGTTGCACTACAGTGTAATTTTTCATTGCTGATTGTTTTGAGTTTTGTAAAAGGATGTAAGATTCTGTGGGTTTTTTTGGCTTACTGCCACATTTCTGGTAGTTGTTTGTTTTTACTTTGGCTTTATCCAGTGCTGTACTTTTCATAGCTCAGTAAACAATCACACTACAATTATACAGCTAACCCCCTGCTCTTCCCTCTTCATTTATTCCTAGGTCTTCAGGATATTTACTTACAGTAGGTCTGTAGCGTCTAATTTTGATCCATGAAATTACAGTAGTCTGCTAGGTTTTGCGCTATTTAACCTAACAGCAGTCTGCCTTTCTCCGGCATGAACAATTTATACTTTTTGTTGTTTGCAGTAACAGGTTTCACTTTTATATGTAAGTGTAGGAGTTACATTTTCAAATTCTGATAACTTCTCATGATCATTTTGCAAAGAAAAAAGAAACTCAGTCAATTTTGTAAAATAAAGCATACCTTTTTAGATTGAGGCTCTGAATATAAAACTGTAATCATACATAGAGAGAGTATGTGTGTGTGAGAGTGTGTGTGTGTGTGTGTGTGTGTGTAAGACTTTATTTTTGCTAAGAGCATTTTAGACTCACAACAAAATTGGGAGGACCGTACAAAGATTTGCCATATATCCATGCCCCTGCACATGTATAGCCTCCCTCATTATCAACATCACTTACCAGAATGGTATGTTTATTACTAAGGATGAATCTACATTAATACATCATAACACTCAAATGTCCATAGTTTACCTTAGGTTTCATTCTTGCTGTTGTGGATTCTATGGGTTTGGGCACATGTATAATGACATATATCCATCATTATAATATCATACCAAGTAGTTTCTCTGCCTTGCAAATCTGTGTTCTGCCTATTCATTCCCTCACCCTACCTTCTATCCCTGGCAACCACTGATCTTTTTATTGTCTCCATAGTTTTGCCTTTTTCCAGAATGTTGTAGTCAGCATCATTTTACCTGTAGCCTTTTCAGATTGACTTCTTTCACTTAGTCATATGCATTTAAGGTTCCTACATGTCTTTTTGTGGGATGATAGCTCATTTCTTATAGTGCTAAATAATATTCCATTGTCTGTATGTATTACAGTTTATCCATTCACCTACTGAAGGACATCTTGGTTGCTTCCAAGTTTTGGCAATTTTGAATAAAGCCAAATAAACATCCGTTTACAGGTTTTTGTGTGGGCATAAGTTTTCAACTCCTTTTGGTAAATAGCCAAGGGACATGATTACTGGATTGTATGGTAAGAGTATGTTTAGTTTTGTAAGAAATCGCCAAATTGTCTTCCTAAGGGATTGTAGTATTTTGCATTTCCGCCAGCAATGAATAAGAGTTGCTCCACATCCTTAGTAGCATTTGATGTTGTCAGTGTTCTGGATTTGGGCCATTCTAATAGGTATGCAGTCATATTTCATTTTTGTTTTAATTTGCATTTCCCTGCTGACATATGATATTAAGCATCATTTTATATATATATTTTTGCCAACCGTATATCTTATTTGATGAGGTGTCTGTTCAGGTCTTTGATCCATATTTTTTTTGTTTGTTTGTTTGTTTTGTTTGTTTTTTGCGGTACGCGGGCCTCTCACTGCTGTGGCCTCTCCCATCGTGGAGCACAGGCTCCGGACGCACAGGCCCAGCGGCCATGGCTCACGGGCCCAGCCACTCCGCGGCATGTGGGATCCTCCCGGACCGGGGCACGAACCCGCGTCCCCTGCATCGGCAGGCGGACTCTCAACCACTGCGCCACCAGGGAAGCCCTGATCCATATTGTTTTGTCTGGTTGTTTTCTTGTTGTTGAGTTGTAAGAGTTCTTTGTATATTTTGGATAACAGTCCTTTATCAGGTATGTCTTTTTGCAAATATTTTCTCCCAGTCTGTGCCTTATCGTTTCATTCTCTTGACAGTGTCTTTTGCAGAGCAGATAATTTTAAATTTAATGAAGTCCAAGGTATCAATTCTTTCAATGACGGATTATGCATTTGGTGTTTTTACGTTAAAAGTTATTGCCAAACCCAAGGTCATCTAGATTTTCTCCTGTGTTCTTCTAGGAGTTTTATAGTTTTGCTTTTCACGTTTATTTTTATCTAAGTCAGGTAGTATCGGTCCTTCAGCGTTGTTTTTATTTTATTTTTTTTGCGGTACACGGGCCTCTCACTGTTGTGGCCTCTCCCGTTGCGGAGCGCAGGCTCAGCGGCCATGGCTCAAGGGCCCAGCCGCTCCGCGGCATGTGGGATCCTCCCGGACCGGGGCACAAACCCACGTAACCTGCATCAGCAGGCAGACTCTCAACACTTCGCCACCAGGGAAGCCCTGTTGTTGTTGTTGTTTTTTAAATAAATTTTATTTATTTATTCTTGGCTGTGTTGGGTCTTCTTTGCTGCGTGCGGGCTTTCTCCAGTTGTGGCGAGTGGGGGCTACTCATCCTTGTAGTGTGCAGGCTTCTCATTGCGGTGGCTTCTCGTGTTGCAGAGCATAGGCTCTAGGCGTGCGGGCATCAGTAGTTGTGGCTCACGGGCTCCAGGGTGCAGGCTCAGTAGTTGTGGTGCACAGGCTTACTTGCTCCGCGGCATGTGAGATCTTCCCGGACCAGGGCTCAAACCCATGTCCCCTGCATTGGCAGGTGGATTCTTAACCAGTGCACCACCAGGGAAGTCCTTGTAGTAAGTTTTAAAATAAGGAAATGTGAAACCGCCACCAGGGAAGTCCCTCAACCTTGGTCTTTCTTCTTCCATACTGTGTTGACTATTTTGGGTCTTTTGCCTTTCCATATAATTTTAGAATCAGTTTGTTGATATCCACATAATAACTTACTGGGATTTAAATTGGGTTTAAATTGAATCTGTTGATATTAAGTTGGGAAGAACTGACAATATTGTGATTGTCAGTTCATGGATAAGAATATTGACAATGTTCTTATCCGTGAACATGGAATATATCTCCATTTGTTTAATTCCTTGATTACTTTCGTAAGAGTTCTGTAGTTTTCTCATATAGATCTTGTATGTATGTTGTTAATTTCTTACCTGTTTCCTTGTTTTGGGGTGCTAATGTAAATGTTATTGCATTTTTAATTTCAAATTCCGCTTATTTATTGCTAATACATAAGAAAAGGATTTACTTTTATATATTGACCTTGTATCCCACAATTGCTGTAATTGCTTATTAGTTCCAATGGTGGTTTTGTTGATTCTTTCAGATTTTCTACATAGACAATCATGTCATCCTAATTATTTTTACATATGCATGTACTATTTTGAATCTCACTACTTCAGAAAATTAGTGATATGACTTTTATTTATTTTAATGTTTATATGAAATCCCAGTTAAAATAATTTCAAGTACAAAATAATATGCTAATGGAACATAAATCCTTACAGAATCTTGTCAGATAATTCTGGAGATTTTTTTGTGGGGGTGGGGGATAAGGAAGGGATATGCTTTCACCTAAATGGTTTAGTTTTTCTTTAAGTATGGGGAAATGTACCTTTTTCTTTTCCTTTTCTTTATTTAATAAATTTCTTTTATTTATTTATTTTTGGCTGCATTGGGTCTTCATTGCTGCGTGTGGGCTTTCTCTAGTTGCAGCAAGCAGGGGCTTCTCTTCATTGCGGTGTGCTGGCTTCTCATTGCAGTGGCTTCTCTTGTTGTGGAGCACAGGCTCTAGGCACGCAGGCTTCAGTAGTTGTGGCACACAGGCTCAGTAGTTGTGGCTCGCGGACTCTAGAGTGCAGGCTTAGTAGTTGTGGCGCACGGGCTTTGTTGCTCCACGGCATGTGGGATCTTCCCAGACCAGGGCTCGAACCAGTGTCGCCTGCGTTGCTAGACGGATTCTTCACCACTGCACCACCAGGGAAGCCCCCCTTTTTCTTTTAATGTTAGTGTAATTCAGAGTCTGGATCCAAAAAATAGTATGGTCCATTTTCTTTACTTTAATATATTCTTATAAGATTTGGGAAAGAAAATGGGATAACTGTATTTTTTTTATGTTTACTTTTAGCCAAGTTTCAGTCCTTACTCTAAATGTTTTAATGCCTCAGAGCCAAGAAGGCACCTATTAACTTTTTTTAAAACTATAAATTTGGTTCATCTTTGATTTTGTTTGTTTTTTTCTTTATAGAAATTAAAAATTAAAAAAGGAAGATGAGAAAAGTCAGTTCAAATAATGACTTCTTTTTAATCCAAATTACAATTCTGCCACCTAGTGTTTGCATACGGATTTTTTAACAGTATTCTTTTTTCTTTTAAAAAACTGAGAATAATATTTTCCTTCATCCTTAGCTTACTAATTTAATATTCAGCTTAGTAAAAACTTTAAAAGGGGTATCCAGCTTTTTACGGAATTAGATTGTTAATATCTCAAATTTTAAAGCTCATAAATTGTTGAAAAATTCATTGTGTAGTTAACCCTTGAACAACATGGGTTTGAAGTGTGCAGATCCACTTACAAGTGGATTTTTTTCAATAAACAAGTACTGCAGTACTACGTGAACCGTGGTTGGTTGAATCTATGAATTTAGGGATTTTCTACTGCTTGGGGGTTGGTGCCTCTAACCCCTGTGTTCAAGGTCTGCCCGTGATGTTCACACAGTTTTGTTCTGTAATGAGTAATCTTACTTTCTTAGAGTCGAGGTGGAAAGAAGTTTCTTGCTGTACTGAAAGAAATCTTGGACAGGGATCCGTTGTCTCAACTGTGTGAGAATGAAATGGATCTTATTTGGACTTTGCGACAAGACTGCAGAGAGAATTTCCCACAGTCATTGCCAAAATTACTGCTGTCAATCAAGTGGAATAAACTTGAGGATGTTGCTCAGGTAACAAAAGATCATTTCTGTAACTCCATTCAGCAGTATATGTTACTTTGTTGATTTCATGTAAATTGTCCTTTCCTACATAGGTATGTTTCCAAAGGTTGGGTAATTTTCTGCAGGAGAAATTTTGAGGTTTTCAACTCTTACATATTCTGGTCTAAATGGTAAACCAGAAAGTTTTAAGATTTCAAAATCCCAGATTCTGGGTAGGTTTTCTATATCTTTTACTAAAGATAGTTAAGACTTAGGTCTTGGTGTAAATCATCTGTAATTACTACCAGCATGTGGTAGGTTCTCGGCTACTTCTAACAGTTTCATCAATGAACTCCAAGGTTTTAATCTTAAGACCCTTTGCAGTGAGTGTCCTAAAATGAATATGTATTGTTTGAAAATTACCTCTATTTGTAAAAGTTAACATTTTAGATCATAAGCCATTCAGATCAATTTTACTGTTTATTTAAAGTTGGTCAGTGTTGATGAATATTTGTCTTTAAGCAGAAAAGCAAAAGGGGAAAAAATGTTTGATCCAAAAAAGTCACCAAATTTTAGCTACTTGATTTAATTTTCAAGACTATGTGAAAAAGCACTGGCATTATTAAATTCACTTGGTTATCAGTGCTCTACAGAAAGATTCTTGAAATTATTTCTTAATCAGAATGAATACATGTGGCATATTAAAATAACGATATTCACCTTCCTTGAATTCAACTGATCTTTTAAAAATTTTTCTTGTCTTATTAAATCTATAATGACTTTAAAAATTTAGTCAAGAAATGTATATTTCTTTTAATCAGGTATTTTTTTTTAATCTTTGATTTTATTGTTTTACTTCGGAAATTAAATTTAGAAAGTATTTCATTTGAATTTATTCCTAGGGTCTAACAATCTTTTTGGAATCATGTTACAAAATTATATGATGTGCCTTGTTTAAACTGGTTACACAGACCACATGAAAATTACTTACTCTGAAAAGGAACTATTTTTGTCAGCTAGATAGATTTTAATTGTTCTGACACAGTTGTCTTCTAACCATTTATTTATTTAAATTCAAGGGTAGTTTTCTATGAACCCCCCCTAATGGTTGAATATAAGCATTTTTTAACTGGCACATTTACCTACTTCTCAATGAATTTCATTTCTAAGTGCCTATCCAAGAAATGCATCATATTATTATTTTACATATAATTAGAATAGAAAAAAATTTCTTGCTCTAAAGATATCTGAGAGGGAGGTTTTGTATGTCAACTGTCAGAAAATGGAATGAGACAATTCAGGCTTAATATTTCTTTATTCGAACCCCAGGGGCAGAAATTTTTACACTGAGGAGTTTAGTTTAGTATACTTGTCTCATTTCCATGAGTAAATCTAAAGCATTGTTTTCAGATATAACTTACCTTCCTCCATTGTGGTAGAAGAAAGTCTGTAGTGTAACTTAATATTCTTATAGAAAAACCTAAATGTGTGTAAGGAAGTATAGGAAGGCATGAATTTCATGATCCTAATCCCCCCTTTTAGTAGTCTAGAAAAGAAAATCAACGGAATAAAAAGTAATGTGTTTTGGCTTCTCCCCCAGCCCTATCCCATTGCCAGTTACACTGAGCTGGTATAAGAGAATATAAACTGTATTTTCAATGAATTGACTACCTAAGAGAAGTGGAGAGTCAGAACCTGGTGCACATATTCTGCAGGCATATGCCACAGGAAAACATTAATTAATTTCCATTAATCCACAGGAAAACATTCTGTTGGCATACTGCAGAAGGGGTTTCAATAGTCTCTTGCAGCAGACAGGTAATTAATTAGTCAGCACTGCTTTCACTATTTATATGGCTGAGTCAGATTTCCCTTCCCTGTTTGCTTCCATAGCTTTCTCCAAACTGAAGCGATGAGTTTTGGTAATTTATTTAATTTTATGTTTATATTATTGATTTAATAATTTAATAATCTTAGCAAAAGTTATAACTTTTCAATAGTAGGGCTGTTTTTAACCTATACCATAGTTGAACCTTTGGTATTACATAACATTATCTATCCTTTACAGTATTGTTTTTGTGGAGCAGTGTATATTCCACGTGTTAACTGGGGATGCTAGGAGGTTTTTTTAGCTATCATTTCAGACCCTCAAGAAACAGTCCCCTTTATCCATAAGGAGGACGACTAGTCCATTAGGGCCTTGGGGAAAGTGGGCAGGGAGCCCCATCAGTGATAAAACGTGGGGTGATGTAGGTGTATCATATCTTTAAAGCAGTATTACTCAAACTTTTGTTCAATTATTACACTCCTTAGGACCCTTTTTACATATTTTCCCCAATAGCCCCATCCCCATGGGATTTTGATACCACAGATAAGTGTATGTCTGCCTATGTAGTGTATGCATATATGTACTTTGTATATTAAAAGAGCAAGTATAAGACAATCTTCTTATTCAGTACAAGTTTAAGAATAATTGAACCAAAATTTAAGGTAAAGGTTAAAATGTAAAAACTAACATTTTGTTGTATTTGTTGAATAACTGATGTAATTCATTATGTAAATTGTAATGTATCACATTTCATATCCATGTTAGTAATTTATGTAAATATATATTAAAAAGGCAATGCAGTCAACTTTTAAAAATTACTCAAAAGGGTTATTTTTTCTGCTAATGTAAAATAATTGAAAATTAATTTTTTAAAAATTATATCATTAGAGAACTTAACTTTTAAATTTGCTTCCTATGAGAAGATACCTTTTAACTTAGCTGCTAGATACTCATTTAGATATTGACTTTTTTGAGCACTTGACAAGTTAATGAGAGGTTGAATAATTTGGAGAATTAAAATAATAAAATGTAAATTATTTTAATGTAATTTTCAAAGCCCAAGTCTCTCACAGATGCTCAAGTGACAAACGACAAGGCAGGCAGCAGGTACTGCAAGCCATCTCTTGCAACATGACTTTGAGATTGAGCAGGCAACTGAGAGAAAAGCCTCCTACCATTGCCATCTATTTGCCATATTCTTGTAGCTCTCATCTTGCATACATTTTGTGTTTCTTCCTTGGACTTGATGTCAGTGCTACATAAGTGATACCCAAGAAAACCCAACAATATAAATCAGATATTAAGGAATAAGATTTTGTCCGATAAGGTTGAGCTTTGGAGGGCCACAAATCATAATTATCAAAAAATGTTTTGCTTTCCTCCATAACCACTTTTCTTCCCACTTACCATCCCTGATAAGAATGTAAGCTATAAACATATCAAAACCATGAGGAGGAAGGGACTCTTTCCAAAATCGACCCTTAAAAAAAAAATCAACCCTGATGAGTCTCACTGTGTTCTGATGGGAGGCAGGTAAGAATCCTTTCTAGAGATTTGGGTTTTCTGGAACTAGGGTTTCCCAAGATGTGGCCATGTCCACCTGAACCCACCCTTCACCAGTACTCCCAGCTCATTCCCCCATGGGACTCTTTTTTATCCTATATCTAGGTCATTTCTAAGCGGCATCTGTAAATGGGAAAGTGGCTGTATTTATCTTGTGTATATAAAATAACTAGGTACTGTGATTTAATGGATTTAAACATGTTATAGTCAATAAAGTTTTGTAAAGTGATACTCTTAAAAATATTAAGAACTAAAAGTAAACTTCCTCAAGATAATTTTATGTTGTTATAATGCACTTTTTTATATGTAAATTGCCTTTCATTAGTTTGAGCCTTGCAGCTTATATTTATACTTTGAATTTGACCTTTAAGTATTTCTTGATTATTTCCCTCTGCTGTTTCCCCTCTCCCCTTTCTCTCACCTTCCCCCCTACCTTCTGCCCCCATCTTTTTTTCCTTTAAAAATTATTTAATGATTGTAGAATTCATATATTCAGTGTATCATTCTACCTCCAGGTAAGTACATAATAGCTTTTTCACTTGCTTACCGATAGAATCTTTCAACAGAGAATCTTTCAACAGAGACAATCTTTATTAATCTGTATTAACAATAGTGGATTTTTGAGGCCTTAGTTAACTGCAAGTATGCTTCTCCTTTCTTTTGACCCATCTCTGCTCCTGTGTACCAAGGAAAAATAGATTACTTTTCTCTGCTATAATTTCTGAACCACTTTCAATTTTTAAACAGCTTCAGGCACTACTTCAGATTTGGCCTAAACTGCCCCCCCGGGAGGCCCTGGAGCTTCTAGATTTCAACTATCCAGATCAGTACGTGCGAGAATATGCTGTGGGCTGTCTGCAACAGATGAGGTATCTCCTGCAGGAGGCTTTTTTGGGTCAAGGAATAACTTGTGGGTGGGAAGAGAAGTTGATGTCTGCTTGAATGTCTTGTAAGAAAGGAAAAGGATAGGAATGACCGAGTTCAAAGCATCTGTTCCCTCCTTCCTCCCACTCTCTCCCACAGTCTCTCCTGTTTTCTCCCCCCACCCCGCCCTATCTCCTCAGATCCTCCCCGACTCTCGCGCTCTCTCTCTCTCTGTTTTTTTTTTTTTTTTTTTTTTTTTTTTTGTCTGCGCAGGTGGCATGTGGGATCTTAGTTCCTGGTCCAGGGATCGAACCTGCGCCCTCTGCAGTGGAAGCGTGGAGTCTTAACCACTGGGCCACCAGGGAAGTCCCCACTCTATATGATAAAACAAAAAAGCAAGCAAAAACTGCATCGGGTGGTCCCCAAGAACACCCTCAGGTTCCATGACTTACTAGGAGGACTCATAGGACTCAGCATATAGTCACTCTTGGCTAAGATTTATTACAGAAAAAGTATACAGAGCAGAACTGGCAAAGGAAAAAAATTCATGGGGCAAAGTCTGGAGGAAACCAGGGAGATGCTTCTAAGAGTTCTTTCCCAGTGGAATCACACTGAATACACTTAATTCCCCCAGCAACAAGTTGTGACAGCACACCTGAATACTGTCTACCAGGGAAGCTTGTTAGAGACTTGGTGGCCAGGGTTTTTTTTTGTGGGGAGGGCAGTGCTAGTCACATGAGCACCCTCTGCCTAGTATATTCCCAAATTCTAGACTCCCGGAACAAAAATGCTTGTTGAGCATAAAACATACTGTTTGCAAAAACAGTTTAGGCATAGTAAGCCACTCTTATCTGTTAAGGTGGTGGGAAGCCTTCCGAAATCTACATTCCCAGATGCCAGTCAAGGGCTAACCTTGTAAGCATGCTTTATCAAAGGATAGCAGTCAGGCTTGCTCCTCTGTTAACTCTTTTCTGTCCACTACCCACAATTAAGAAATGTTAATATTTTTTCTTTTTTTAAATGTTAATATTTTTGACTTTTTTTAAGTTTGTATTTTATTTATTTTTTTAAACTTAAAAAAAATTTTTTTTTTATTCTTTGGCTGCCTTGGGTCTTCGTTGCTGCATGCAGGCTTTCTCTAGTTGCAGCAAGTGGGGGCTACTCTTCACTGCGATGCGCGGGCTTCTCATTACGGTGGCTTCTCTTGTTGCAGAGAACGGGCTCTAGGCACGCAGGCTTCAGTAGTTGTGGCATGCAGGCTCAGTAGCTGTGGCTCGCGGGCTCTAGAGCACAGGCTCAGTAGTTGTTGCCCACGGGTTTAGTTGCTCCGCGGCATGTGCGATCTTCCCGGACCAGGGCTCAAACCTATGTCCCCCACATTGGCAGACAGATTCTTAACCACTGTGCCACCAGGGAAGCCCTAAGTTTGTATTTTAAAGCAATTAACGTTACAGCTAAAGTCCTCATAGTTTCCTTACTCAATCCTGATTATTTTCACTTCCCAGAGGCAACTGTTAACACGAATTTGGTGTATATCCTTCTATACCATAATTTTCTGTTTTTACCACATTTATATATCTATAAAATACAGATATGGGATAATATTGTACATTTAAAAATCACACAACTGTGTCTTGCCATATATATTGTTTTACATAGTTTTTTTCCTTTATTCAACATTAGGTTTTTGAGGTCAGTCTCTCCTGTTACATATAAATGTAGTTTATTCCTTTCACTACTGTGTAATATTCTTTCATAGAGATGTGTCGTATTTACTCCATTTCTCTATTGAGGAACATTTTAAATTTTCTCAAAATTTCCCTCTTAACAAACAATGCTACAGTGAACATGCTTGTACAATCTCTTTAGGGTAGGACATGTGTGAGAATCTATGGGATTTCTTGGATGAAATGTCATTATTGAGACAGTCTCAGACAATGGGCATTTTCAGGTTTATCCATTTTCTTACTAGCCTCAAAATGAGGGCTTATACCATATGGTCATTTGAAAAACAAAAGTTCTCAGAAAATTATGGATACTGTGATACATTTTTTTTCCTTTTCTTCTTTTTAAAATAAATCATTTATGTTTTAAATTGTGTGCTCTCCAAAACAAATTATACAAACTCTTTAACAGTGGTTATTTTGGGGGAGTGAAATAAGAAGTGTAAGGAAAGAGGAAGCCTCTTCTTTTCTATACTTCTATCTTTTACACTACTTATAGATTTTATAGTGGGCATGGATTCTACAATAAACTTAAGATGGTCTTATAGATAGTTTTAAAAAATGAGGCTCCCAGTTGTTCCTCAGTCTCTCTGTTTGCATTGGAGATCTGAAGGGGAGGGGCTACCTGGCCCCCCTTGGACTGAGCTAAGTGTTTTTCTTAAATATATTGATCCCTAGGAGGAGATTGCTGTGATCCCCATGTTCCATATAGGTAATTCTAATGTGTCTTCCTATGTTAAATTTTCTGGTATGAGGTTTTTTTCTGGTGTATAGTATCCTAGGTTTCAGTCCCAGGTCAGTCTCCTAGGTTTCATTCCCAGGTCTGCTTTAGACTACTGCTTAACCATTTATTGTCCAAGACTATAGTCACCAAGTAGAGGACTTGGGATACATATCTTACCTGACTACTGGAATTGCCTTTGATGGGAGTGTGTTTACATGTGAATGGTTTGGAGATGGATACAAAATAGAGAGCCCGAACATTAATTAATTTAGCTCATTTAATTACAATATTATGTCAATTCAATGAATCCATTCCCACTTACAAATACACTGTTTATCCTTCAAACTATTTGAAGATTTTAATTGTTCATTCATTTTCTAGGAGCAAAAATTACTTAATCCCAATGATATGAAAGGAAAATAAGTTGAAGTACTGATGGAATTTGTATTTTAAAAAGCTGGTTGGTTGACTGAGCACGTAACTTTTTCAGCATGAACAGAAAATTATTACCTAATTTTATTATAACTCTCGGCTGATTATAAATACAATCATCAGTTGTATAAACCTAGTTAACTTAATAAAAATGCCCCATATACCTGTTCTTTGCTCCTTTTCACTCTTCTGCCCATCAGAAATTCTCAGCTTTTCTTATGTTATTGTAACAGTGAAACAGTGAATGTAAGTGTGCCCCAAGCTTGACCCAGAAGAACCATTGTGTTTCAGTAAGTTAGTATTTGATAAGTTTGATAGGAATGGGTCTTTTTCCAGCACCGATTGTTGAGTGACTTACTGTGTTTTGTTTTTTTCAGTGATGAAGAACTCTCTCAATATCTTTTACAGTTGGTGCAAGTTTTAAAATATGAGCCTTTTCTTGATTGTGCCCTCTCTAGATTCCTACTAGAAAGAGCACTTGCTAATCGGAGGATAGGGCAGTTTTTATTTTGGCACCTTAGGTAAGTCTTTTATATTTCAAATCAAATCCACCACGTGCTTTTGTAAATATTAACCAGCATAATACAGGGCATGTAGTAAAGCAGTCTAGCTGCTTTAGTTGTTTCTGAGTCATCCATAACATTTATGCTTTCTTGGTATCTACTCCTATTTCTTGATACCCAGACTCTCAATTTTCGTGATTTGGCAGAGTAACTGAGATAAGTGTCCCTTTATGCCTCGTTGATTTATAACTGAAATTAATAATTTTTATTATGATAATTATTATAATTAATAATTATTATAATGTATTGCTATTTTCCAGTAAAGTTTACTTATTGTGTTAATATTTTTGGACTAAAAACGTACTTATTGGGTAGTGGTATCATCATTGCTACTATTGCATAAATAAAGATTTTAAAGTTTTCCTATAACAACAGCAACTTTATTTTTAACTTCTTTATTAACTAGGTCATTTTCAGAAATACATGAATCTTATTAAACCAAGTTTATATAGGAGTAAAATAGGGAAAGAGAACTAAAATTCTTTTGTTGCCTAGGAAGGTTGTCAATTCCTCATTTCTCACTCTATACTTGGACATTTGTGATTTTTTTCCATCTGGACTTCAGAGTACTGAAGCTAATCATTAACAGAAAAAAATAACTTTTCTCCTTTTTGGCTAAGCTTCTTAAGGAAAATAAGCTGTATAGTATTTTGATGTTAATTTTAGGAGTTATATTTCTGAATCTTGATTTCTTTATTATCCATAGTTTTTCCTTTCTTATTTTTAACTTGTCTTCTTTTCTCATCCATTTCAATCTTCTTATTTTTAAATCCCTCAAGGAATAACAAAATAAGGTATTCCTTCCTTTTTCAAATGTGTACACCATTCTTTAAGTGAAAAAAAAATCACATAGAAGCTAATTGAGGAATTAGTCAATTGTGTGATCTGAGTCAGATCTGTGTTTCATCTGAGTTGTCTGTAAATTGGTAGTATTACCATTTCACTCCAAAAAAACAAATAAGATGTGATAACTTTGGATTTCTTGGAGTAAACAATTAACTAATGATAAAATCACATATCTTTTTGAACTGTAGTGTTTAAAGAATTAAAAGTTGAGCATCCCATCTGTGATTGTGTACAAGATGATGTGTTCTCCCTTTCTTTGATTAGCATAATAAGTTAATTTCATAATAGAATAAAGAAGTCAGTATTTTTATTTGGTGACCTGAAGTGTTTGATAAATCTTCATAATATTAACTTTCTGCAGGTCAGAAGTGCACATTCCTGCTGTTTCAGTACAATTTGGTGTCATCCTTGAAGCATACTGCCGGGGAAGCGTAGGTCACATGAAAGCGCTTTCCAAGCAGGTATCAGCTTATTTTAATCTTCATGTTCACTTTGTCACATGGTATTTGATAAATTGTGTCATATGCTAGTTCTCCTATCATAGTATTTCATAGAAGTTTCAATAACTGAACCCAGTTAATACATTTTTTAATCAAAATGTAAGCCAAGAAATGAAGTTTCAACAAATTCAGCAGAATATTATTAATTGAATGCTATCTGAAAAATTAGAATTCCTTATAGTATTAACACCATGCCTTAAATTTTAGTAGGAAATACCTATTTAGACGTGCTTAACAATGGATTTGATGGTAACAAAGATTATGAAATCTTTAGATGCTGTTTTTCCATACCCCTGAGTTACTCTTTCCAGTTAGTATAGTATTTATGATTCATACACTCTGCCATTTGTTTTAAGCTGAGATATTTTGACACCTAAGTTTGTAGGTGTTACAGCTTCTAGAATTCAGAATCCTCAAGCTGCTTTTTCTTTTTTTTTTTTAAACATTTATTTATTTATTTTTGGCTGTGTTGGTTCTTGGTTGCTGCACACGGATTTTCTCTAGTTGCGGTGAGTGGGGCTACTCTTTGTTGTGGTGCTCAGGCTTCCCATTGTGGTGGCTTCTCTTGTTGTGGAGCACGGGCCCTAGGCACGCGGGCTTCAGTAGTTGTGGCTCACGGGCTCTAGAGCGCAGGCTCAGTAGTTGTGGCGGCCAGACTTAGTTGCTGCTCCGCGGCATGTGGGATCTTCCCCGACCAGGGCTCGAACCTGTGTCCCCTGCATTGGCAGGCGGATTCTTAATGACTGCACCACCAGGGAAGTCCCTGCTTTTTCAAACTATATATACATGCCTGAAATTGTAATGCTCTCCCACATTCCCTCATTTTCTTCCTAGGCCTTCATTTTCTAATCATTTCAGGTGATGAGTTATTAGTGATACTAATAGGTCAGATATTAAATACTTACTGTATGCCAGGAAGTATACTAAGTGTTTAAAGTATGCTATTTTACTCTCCTAATAATGTGCCACAGTATTTACTGTTACTGTCTGGACTTGACAAGGTGAAAAAACAATCTCTCCAAGAGATTAAGTAACTTGCCTAAAAACCCACAACTATTAAGTAAAAGAGTAAGTTTCAGACTTAGCTCTCTGTCCAACTATAAAACTAAATCTCTTTTTATTATACCGGGAGTTTTCAAACCTTTTAAGCAAAACCTCTCTTTTTAAAATCAAAACTCAAAGATAGACCCATTTTACAAAATAGACAACAATGTCATTTTATCAGTATAAATGTATCTTTGAAGCTAAAATAAAACATAAGCCATTAAACAGAATCATGATGCTGTTTTATTGAACACAGAATTTCATCAGGCGTTATTGTTGACAGTTGTCTCAGTATCCAGTTATTTGTGTATTTTATTTTGGAGATAATCCTGACTTATACCTCTAAGTAATTACAAATAGTAATGGTTTTTAAAGAGCTTTCTTGCAAATGAGAAACATAACCTTGGCCCAAGCTTGATTTGTTGCTGTCTTCTTGGTCCCCTGAAGGATGAGATGAGAGCATTTCTGCCGTCAGGTAAAGCAGCCCTGTATTAGCTTCTTCGTGCTGGAATCCTTCATTGACAGATAGCAACGATATGCTCTTGTTCTCTAGCAATAGTTTTTCCTAAATTGAATATTATCTAACATAACTCAAGAAGATTTAAAAAAATGGTTTAATATATATTTACTCAGAACCTGCTACATGCTAGGGTTTGTGTTGCTGTTGGTGATGTGAAGTCATATTAGCTATGTTGCTGTCATCAAGGATTTTATATTCCAGAGTAGGTACACAAATTAGTGATATTATGATGGCAGTGTTATTAATGGGAGTATTATGTATGGTAGCAGAAAAAAGAGGCACATATTCTAGCTTAGGGCATTAGGCAAGAGGTCACAGTGCAGGTGACACTTGTGGGTTTTGATGATCTGGTTAGCTAGTTGGAGAGTGTGGTAGTCAGTACTCTACAGAGAGACAATTGTGTTTGTGTCTATATAGAGAAAGAGTGAAGGGGGCAGGTGGGTGAGATTGAGATTTATTATAAAGAATTGGCTCATGTGATTATGGAGGCCAAGAAGTCCCAAGATCTGCAGTCAAGCAAGCTGGAAATCCAGGAGAGCTGGTGTAGTTCCAGCCTTGAGTCTGAAGGCCTGAGAACCTGGAGAGCCAACAGTATATGAGTACCAGTCTGAAAGCAGACAGACTTGACACCCAAGAAGAGCCATTGTTTCAGTTCAAGTCTGAAGGCAGGAAAAGAACAATGTCCCAGCTCTAGGCAGTCAGGCAGGTGGAATTCCTTCTTTCTTGCAGGAGGGCCTGCCTTTTGTTCTATTCACATGTTTGGATGAGGCCCACCCACATAAGGGAGGGCAATCAGTTATATTCAGTCTACCTATTCAAATATTAATCTCATCCAGAAACACCTAGAATAATGTTGGTCCAAATATCTGAACACTCTGTGGCCCAGTCAAGTTGATATGTAAAATTAGCCATCACAGGTCAACTTGGCATCCATATGTAGCTCCTTAAACCCTTACTTAATCTCTAAATAAAGCCAATAACAAGGTCAAAATTCCACCTAACATGATACAACAAGGCTGAGTACCACCAATTACTCATTAACTTCTTTCTCAGAGGAGGAGATAATCTCCTTGAGTGGCGTTTGTTCTTCTCCTTAATTCCCTGTAAATTAAATAGTATGTTGTAAAATTAATAATACTTAAATATTAAGATTTAAGTAATGATATAAAGTTAATGTATCTTATGTTACATGTTAAGGGAATAAGAGTGAGAAGGAAACAAAGATATTTGTTATATATGTGTGTATATATGTGTGCATACACCCATATTCATAACAAAATAAGATATTCATGACAGTCCTCATTTCTGTAACTGATCACGTGGTTATATCTGGTATTTATCACTACCATCTTCTAACCCATCCTGTATTCCCTTTGTCTTCGGCAAGCACCTCAGTTGGTTGTGTTCTTTGCATGCTGGGATGACCTAAAGCTTCATTCTTGAAGAGTCTAGGCCATTAGTAGTCCTACCTGGATTGACTTGTAATTTCCCATTGATCTTAATCACTGGACATGGTAATACTAAGAGATCACCTATATTCTAGACATACTCTTCCCTAATTTCTGCTTTGCAGTCAGGATCAATCATTCTAGCCAGCACCATAATGTACTTCTTTGCCTGTTGATCCAGAAGCATGAGGAGCCCAAAATGGCTGGGCAGGAGTCTTACCATCCAGTTCAATGGAATCGTTGTGTCTCCCAGTAGAATCATTCTTCTCTCTGAAACTAAGACCTCTGTGCCAACAGATCTCAGGAACAGGAGGCAAAAATTTTGTTAGTGGGTCATTAGGGGTAATAGTGAGAGGGTACTACTTCCATTTTCACACCTTCATGGACCTGTGAATCCTGGCTATTGGAGAAACAGCATCATATATTGGATGCTGATTCAGAGCATATACAGCCTTCTACAGAACCTTGCCCCAGCCCTGCAAGGTATTCACATCTAGCCAGCACTGTAATTGTCTTCAAAAGGCCATTCCACTGTTTTATCAAGGCAGCTACTTCTAAATGGTAGGGAACATGGTAAGACTAGTGAATTCTATGAGCATGAGCCCATTGCTGTACTTTATTTGCTGTGAAATGAGTACCTTGTTCAGAAGCAATGCTATGTGGAATGCCATGATGGTGGCTAAGGTGTTTTATAAGTCCATGGATGGTAGTTTTGGCAGAAACATTGTAGGCAAATTCATATCCAGAGTGTTTGTTCCAGTAAGAAGAAGACACTGCCCTTTCCAGAAGGGAAGCAGTCCCATGTTATCAACCTGTCGTTCCATAGCTGGCTGATCACCCCCAGGAAATGGTGCCATATTGCACGCTCAGTGTTGATCTCTGGTGCTGGCACATCAGGCACTCAGCAGTGGCCGTAGCAGGTGGGCTTTGGTGAGTGGAGGTTCATGTTGCTGAGCACATACATAACCTCCATCCCTGCCACTGTTCTCCATTGGATGGTGACCGGGTTGGCTGAGGAAAGGCTGGCTGGTATACATGGAATGGGTCATCCTATCCACTTAATTATAAAAATCTTCCAAGGTTAAACTTTGGTGAGCATACAGTGGGACAAAAATATCTTTTATTTTTTTGCCCATTCAGAGAGGTCTATCACATACCTCTTCCTTAAATTTCCTTGTCACTAGTTTTCCAATCATGTTCCTTCTAAGTCTCTGACCATCAGCTAAGTGTTGGTCACAGCTCGTGAATTGGTATATAATTGCACATATGGCCATTTCTCCTTCCAAGCAAAGTGAACAACCAGGTGCACTTTCTGAAGTTCTTCACACTGGGAGTATTTCCCTTCACCACTGTCCTTCAGGAATGTTCCAGAAGGGGGCTCTAGTACCACAGTTGTCCACTTTTGTATGGTGCCTACCTATTGTAATCCAATAATCTGTAAACCATGGTTAAGTCTTCTCTTCCTGTGTCAGCTGATCATAAGGAACTCCCCATGAGGCCGTGCTGCAGGATAGGAATAGAGAAGGTAGTATAACAGGAGTGAGAAACCACGGACATTTGGGCCACTTCTTCATGTCACTTGTGCCTTCAGGACCCGATTGGGCCCAGTTTCGTATATAACCACGTTCACTTGATGATGGAGTGCCACTGTGCTTGCCCATCTTTATGTGTGGTGGGTCAGATAACACCTGGTTCATGACAGGCAGCTCAGGTTGCATGGTTACTTCATGGCCAGTGGTTAAGCGTTGTCTCTACTAAAACCCAGAAGCAAGCTAAGAGCTAGTTCTCAAAAGGAGAGTAGTTATCAGTAGGGCATGGTAGATTTTGTTTTTCCCCCAAATCCTAAGGACCTGTGCTGTGATTCACCTATAGGAGCCTGCCAAAGGCTCCAAATAGCATCCCTATATGTCACTGACAGATCTAGCACCATTAGATCTGCTGGATCATGTGGCCACAACTTGTATGGCAGTTTGGGCCTGCTGCAGAGCATTCTCTTGTTCTGGGCCTCACTCAAAACCAGCACCTCGGGCTTCCCTGGTGGCGCAGTGGTTGAGAGTCCGCCTGCCGATGCAGGGGACACAGGTTCATGCCCAGGTCCGGGAAGATCCCACATTGCCGTGGAGCGGCTAGGCCCATGAGCAATGGCCGCTGAGCCTGCGCGTCTGGAGCCTGTGCTCCGCAATGGGAGAGGCCACAACAGTGAGAGGCCCACATACCGCAAAAAAAAAAAAAAAAACCAAAAAAAACAAACCGGCACCTTTTGAGGTGCTGGGTCACTCAGTAAACAGGCCAGAGTGCATGAGGAATATGTTGCCTCCAAAATCCAAAGAGGCCCACTAGGTGTTGTGCCTTATTTTTGGTTGTAAGCAAATAAATTATTCTTCACCTTAGAAGGGATATCTTGACATGCTCCATACCACTTTAACCCTAGAAGATGCACTGAGATTGAAGGCCTCACATTTTTGTCGGATTTATTTCCCACCTTCTAACATACAAATTTCTTTAAGTCTAGAGTAGTTGCTACATGTTACTTACTAGGTTCAGTCAGCATAATGTTATCACTGTAATGGATCAGCATGATATCTTATTGAAAGGAAAGTCGATTAAGGTTCCAGCAAGCTAAAGTATTACATAGAGCTGGAGAATTGATGTACCCCTGAGTTAGGACAATGAAAGTGTATTGTTGGCCTTGCTAACTTAAGCAAATTACTTATGGGGGTCCATATTGACACATATGGAGGAAAAAAGCACTTGTCAGATCAGTTGTTGCATACCACGTATCAGGGGGTGTGTTTATGCAGTGAAACTACATCTGGTATACCACCTGGTTAATGCTGTAACAATCCACTGTAATTCTCTAAGAGTCATCTATCTTTTGCACAGGCCAAATAGGCAAGATGAATGAGGATGTGATGGGAATCACCACCTTGCATCTTTCAAGTCCTTGATGATAATACTAATCTGTACAGTTGCTCCAGGAATGTTTTTACTGTTTTTTTGGGAAGAGACAGTTGTAATAACTTCCACCTGGCCTTTCCCATCATAATAGCTCTCACTCCACGGGTCAGGGAAACAACATAGGGATTCTGCCAGCTCCTGAGGATATCTATTTCAGCTATGCATTCCAGAACTAGAGAAATAACCACAGGATGGGTTTGGGATCCACTGGGCCCACCATGGAACAGATTTGTGCTAAAACTCCATTGTTAACTTGGCCTCCATAAGCCCCTACTTTGGTGGACCTCTGATGTTTTGGATCTCTTTGAATTAGTGTCAATTCAGAACCAGTGTCCAGAAGTCCCTGAAAGTTCTGATTATTTCCTTTCCCCCAGTGTGCAGTTGCTATGGTAAAAGGCCATGGGTCCCTCTGGGAAAGCCAGGGGAAAGTCAGTTTCAGTCTGGTTGATATAGGAGAGTTCACAGGCATCATTCAGCGTTGATGAAAGTATTGGGGGATTTATTAACTTTTTAGTGTGTCTAAGCCTATGAATACATGTTAGAGAAGTGAGGTGTTTATTATTGTCATGGTGTAAATGTAGACCATAAGCTGTATGTGACTGTAAGTATTACAGTATGTAAGCTGTAAGTATTAGCAGGGGAGTTTCATCTAGCTGATATAAACTGAAATCAGTATATTCAGTCCACCTAACTGAAATTTTCTGTAGTATTAAATATTCTCTCCCAGACTTTACTTTTCGGTACTACATTGTTTTTTCCTTGTGGCAAAGACTCCCCTACTTTTTACCTTTTCTAACTTCTCTATCTCATTTGAAGGCCATTTGTTTCACCACTCCTAACCTGCTGTTCATTCCTATGCCTCTGTGGTATCACACCCTAATTTTATATCAGCTCTCTGTAGTATTATAATTTCCAGTGCCACTACACCTTTTTTTTTTTTTGCAGTATGCAGGCCTCTCACTGTTGTGGCCTCTCCCGTTGCGGAGCACGGGCTCTGGACGCGCAGGCTCAGCGGCCATGGCTCACGGGCCCAGCCGCTCCACGGCATGTGGGATCCTCCTGGACCAGGGCACAAACCTGTGTCCGCTGCATCGGCAGGTGGACTCTCAACCACTGCACCACCAGGGAAGCCCCCACTACAGTTTTTTAACTCATTTGCATTGCCAGAGGAACTACCGTAGGTTTTCATAGATGATTTTAATATTTACGGTTTTTCAACAGAATACACATTTTTCTCAAGTGCTCATGGAACATTCTCCAGGATAGATCATATCTTGGGTCACAGATCAAGCCTTGATAAATTTAAGAAAATTAAAATTGTATCAAGTATCTTTTCCAACCACAAAACTATGAGGCTAGGTGTCAATTACAGGAAGAAATCTGTAAAAAATACAAACACATGGAGGCTAAACATGGAGGGTGGGAGGGAGGGAGACTCAAGAGGGAAGAGATATGGGAACATATGTATATGTATAACTGATTCACTTTGTTATAAAGCAGAAACTAACACACCATTGTAAAGCAATTATACTCCAATAAAGATGTAAAAAAATATTTACAGTTTTTTATTCATGTTAAAATAACTGCATCTGATCCCTCCTTTTTGGAAAGCCCTTTAATGATGGTAATAATAGCTAACATTTATTCACCGCTTATTGTGGGCCATTTATTCTTCACAAGAATATGAGATAGATACTATTAGTCCCGTTAATTTTATAGTCAGATACTATTAGTCCCCTTAATTTTATAGTCCTTTTAAAGATATCTCATACCTATCAATTTCTCTTGTGTTCATGCCTACCATCCTTGTCCAACCCACCATCCTTTCTTACCTGGATGTCTTCATTAACCTCCTAAATTGTGCCTCTTGTTTCCATTCTTCTGCACGCACGCATGTGTGCACACGCACACACAGACACACACACACGTACCTTTATCCTCTACCCAGCAGATAAAATGATCTTTTTAAAATGTATTCCCTTTTTAAAATCCCTGCAGTAATATTCATTGCATAGAGAATAAAATCCAAATTTTAACAAAGTCTATTAAGACCCCACTTGATGAGGTCCCTACTTCTTTGGCCTCATTCATATGAGCAGACAACACTGGACGTTTTTTTGGTTCTCTGGGAACCTCAGTTTGACATTTATACCAGCAAACATATGACATATTGTGTCATATTATGTCATATGTCATATGACATATGACATATGATCACATTATTCTTACTCTTTTCTTGACTGATGAATAGCCAGGGGAAGATTGTACCCTTTACATGGCAGTTCTTGTTATCACTGTAAACCTATAGTGTGACAAGGTGTTGAAACACTTAAAGTATTTGACTTATGGCCATGTGGGTATTCCGAACGCTGTTCCAGGAAATGGATATCAACGTAATTAGGGTTAGGCCCTGAAAATTCACAACTGTACAAACATGGAAGAAATTCAAATTTGAAATACTTTAAAAAGTTCTTGTTTGCATAGCCCATTTTTCAGCAAGTTCCCTTTTCACCAGTGTTTGTACAGCTCCTGAAATTGTTGAGAAATGGGGTGTCTGTGGTTTTGACAGATGGCTAACTTGGCAAGCTTCAGCAATCTCAATTTTATCACCAGGCTACATAGAACCTTCCCAGTTTCCTGTGAGCAAGCCCTCAGCCTGTCTGTAGAAACTGCATGCCGAATTCACCTCCCTACAGAGTCTTAGTGGTTTCCTTGCATAGAAGCAAAGTTCAAAAATGAAAATATGGTGTAAAATAAATCTCCTGTTCATCAAAATGCAAGCCATGGTGTTCATAATGTTTGTGCCTACATATTTTTTTTGCCTACATATTTTATATGCTTGTTATACACAATTCACATGTTGATATATGTATTCTGTTTTTATCATTTGTTGTTTCCAGTTTTAATGACATAATGATAAAATAAAATACTCCTTTTTATGTTTTATACCTGGCTGACGCTGGGTCTTACAGAATTTGACATAATATTACATGGAAAGACCTTGAGTTACTAAACAATAAAGTTGACTTCTCTTTCCTTGTTTTTTTTTAATAAATTTATTTATTATTTTTGGCTGTGTCGGGTGTTTGTTGCTGTGTGCGGGCTTTCTCTAGTTGCAGCGAGCTGGGACTACTCTTTGTTGCGGTGCGCGGGCTTCTCATTGCAGTGGCTTCTTGTGTCAGAGCACGGGCTCTAGGTGTGTGGGCTTCAGTAGTTGTGACTCTCAGGCTCTAGAGCGCAGGCTCAGTAGTTGTGGCGCATGAGCTTAGTTGCTCCGTGGCATGTGGGATCTTCCCAGACCAGGGCTCGAACCCGTGTCTTCTGCATTGGCAGGCAGATTCTTAACCACTGCGCCACCAGGGAAGTCCCAAACACATGGTTTTGATCCAGTTGGCCATTGTTGATTCCCCTTGTACTACTTGCATGATTTTTTTTTGCATAAGTTTTGATAGCCAGAGTTACCTCATTATAAAAACCAGTTAATTTAGACTTGAACAATAGCTACTGTTGTCTATATTCATATCTATTTTATTGCACAAAAATTTACTTTATACTCTTAGTGGAAAGAGAATATACTGAGAAGATGTTATAGAAGAGTGATGACAAAGGTAGTAAGGTTGAATGTCAACCCCAGGGTTACTTGTACATAGATTTTCCTTTCGTACTATGGAGTTGCCCAATTACAGTGGTTCAGATTAATTGTATTTCAAATTCTATTACTCAGTTAGTTGCAGAGTTCTGAGTAAAGTTTCATACTTATCTTCTTACCTATAATCTATGTTTCTTTACTTTTCTCTAATTTATAAGATTTTATTTAAGAAAAGGTTCAAGAACATTTGAAAAATGGTGCTTTAAGTAACAAGAGGTAACAATTAATTTTTTTCGTTGTATCTAATATTCTTGTCATAAAGCAAGCACTGTTTTTACGTTAGCTGGTTGTCCTGCCTGTGTATTGTGGGGAGGAGGGTGGTGAGGGAATGGTATTGATTAATATTATGACATGATATTATTTTTAACATAAATGAATTTTGGTGGTGGGGAAACTTATTTTTCAGGTTGAAGCACTCAATAAATTAAAAACTTTAAATAGTTTAATCAAACTGAATGCAATGAAGCTAAATAGAGCCAAAGGGAAAGAAGCAATGCACACTTGTTTAAAACAGAATGCTTATCGGGAAGCCCTCTCTGACCTGCAATCACCTCTGAACCCATGTGTTATCCTCTCAGAACTCTAGTAAGTGACCTTCTGTACTGTGCTTAGTGAATCTCCCATTAAATAGCAATGCAGAAGGGATTTCTGAGTGACTGCCTTAGGGGAGCAGTAGGGACAGCTGTTACCCTCAGTAAGTGGAATATAATTAAAAAAGGAAAATGTTAAAGTTCTCAAAAGTTATTCTTGTGTTAATAGGACATATGTCTTCTAGCTAAATTTACCTGTGGGATTAGTGAAAGTTAATGCAAGTTCATTTCCTTTCAATTGTATGTAATTAAATTTGCTTTCTATATTACTGGTTTCTAAGAGTTGAAAATCCTATGTAAGCAAAATGTTGGCAGCCATCATAGATTATTTACTAATTAAACTTTCCTATTTCAAAATGAGATTTTTGAATGAATTTAGAAAATTATTTCTCATTTTTACTTTTCCTACAAAAGTAATAATGGGAAAGTGATAATTATGTTCAGTATATCAGTATGCAAAATTGATCCCTCTTTAAGAAATCAAGAATGGAGTTACAATCCAGTGTTACATTCTGATTTTTATTGTTTATGTATAATAACATAAAGTTAAGGAAGAATAAGGGAAGGAAAGGAGGAATTTTAAATGTAGCCATGAGAAGGGCAAATCTGGGTTTTCAGTCCAGCTCACCTGGCGTCACTACATGCCAGCCAAGGCTAGCATTGCGGTTGCTTTTCTGCCAAGAGGAAATGTTCTCGTTCTGACTTCTGTATACCTGGAACAGGTGAGGGGTTTTCCCAAGCCTAGTATATCATGGCAACGTTACAGTCTTGCCGTATCTTTAAATTGAAGTGGGCTAATTTTCCCCTTTCTTCCTTTCAGTATTGAAAAGTGTAAATACATGGATTCCAAAATGAAGCCTTTGTGGCTGGTGTACAACAACAAGGTGTTTGGTGAGGATTCAGTTGGAGTGATTTTTAAAAATGGTGATGGTATGTACGGAGGTTTTTACAGTGCCAGATTCCTTAGTATTTTTCATTTGCTGTCCATTTGCTTTATCTGAAAGGTGATGTGTAAATGTATAACAAACAGATGGCAGCCAAGAGGTAGCTATCAGTGGTCATAAATTTGAATTTGGCATGTCATAAATCCCCCTTTTTTTTTTTCGCTTTGGAGAATGATTTCTACAGCTTACTTACATACGTTGTTCTAACAAGCCTTCCTTTTTTCCTACAAAATACAAAGCTGTCTACTCCTTTGGTAAAAAGCTTCTGAAATGCAAGAGAATATTTTCAATAATATATTCATACATCCTGTTTCATAGTTTTGTGTTTTAATTAAAATATCTTACCCATACTTCATAAAGGAAATGCCTGTGAAGTAATCACACCAACCAGAAGGCAGTCATGACTGCTACCACTTGTTAGTTTTGTGATTTCAGGCAAATCACATAAAATTCATTGAGCTTCAGGATCTTCTTGTCCATGAGGATTATAGCATCTCTGTGTTGGGTTTATTAAATGGAATTAAGTGGGATAACATAAGTATATGTGTTTAGCATAGTATATGCTTACAACTTTTTTTTTTTTTTGAATATAGTTGCTTTATAGTGCTAGTTTCTGATATACAGCAAAGTGAATCAGTTATACGTATACACATATCCATTCTTTTTTAGATTCTTTCCCAGTTAGGTCACCACACATCACTGAGTAGAGTTCCCTGTGGTATACAGTAGGTTCTCATTAGTTATCTGTTTTATACATAATAGTGTATATATGTCAATCCCAGTCTCCCAATTCATCCCACCCCACCTTCCCCCCTTTGTAACCATAAGTTTGTTCTCTACATCTGTGACTCTATTTCTGCTTTGCAAATAAGTTCATGTGTACCATTTTTCTAGATTCTACATATAGGCAATATTATACAATGTTTGTTTTTCTCTTTCTGACTTCATTCTGTACAACAATCTCTAGGTCCATCCACATCTCTGCAAATGGCACTATTTCGTCCCTTTTTATGGCTGAGTAATATTCCATGGTATATATTACCACATTTTCTTTATCCATTCCTCTGCTTACAACTATTTTTAAAAGAAGTTTTAGTATTTCCTAGACATTTAACCCCACTTGATAGTAGAAATGTCATTATGTGGAAGTCTGTACTTTCACCACCTCTTACCTAAAAATTACCCTTGGACATGATAATAAATAAAATCAACTATTACAGTTTTGTGAACCCATCATACAGTTACTTATGTGATTCTTAAGAATTTCTTCTGCATCCCAAAAGACAAACAAGAAGAAGAAAAGTTAGCAATGTGAATTGTATGGATGCTGTAACACAGCATTACTGTATTATAGCAGTGTTACAGCACCCGTACAAGTAGTATAGTAGCTTGCACATGGTAAACAACTAAAAATATTTTTAAACTTAATTTCTGAAGTAGTTACTGGAGCATGCTAACCAACAAACCTAGTATTTAGCATATTGAGTATGGTCAGCATTAAAATTCTGGAAAAAAATTAACAGAGCAGTTATTTGTCAATGTTTCTTCCCAGCCAGTTAATTCTGGTTGAATTAGCTAATCTTGAATAAATGTTATTAAGCCAAAGTGGAAAGCACTTATAACATAGCAGGGTTCTTTCCCCTTAGATTTACGGCAGGATATGTTGACACTCCAAATGCTGCGCTTGATGGATTTACTCTGGAAAGAAGCTGGTCTGGATCTTAGGTGAGATTTCTAGTGAATTTATTTTTATCTCATGTTGTAGTCCTTCTACAATAGAATTTAAAAATTATAAAAACTTGATGTTTTGATTTCTTGCTGCTATTATTATTGGTCGTTCATAATTATATTTATATAACGCTTTATAGTTTACAACGTGCTCTCAAATACATTATCTTATTGAACCCTCATCAAGTGTAAAACTATACACGTGACAGGAAGGATGATTGGTGGTCATGGGAGTGATAAGACAGAGAAGGGCCTGCCTCTCTTCTTAGTTAACTTAGTAACATTGATTCTTCTAACCTTCCTGAAAGGGAAGTGTTTAGGTGGGCTTTCAGGGTTTTTTGCTGGCCACCATTGTTAGGGGTAGACAATGAGTAGAACAGGTTTATGGAGACAAAGAGGAAACATAATGGATTTTAAAGTTTAATTATTATAAAATCTTTCAAGATAAAGAGCAGATGAAGATAATTGCAAACAAGACCACATAAAAATATAAGATTTGAATGTCAACAAACAAAAGTCAAGCCTCTGGGCATTATATTCATAATGAACAGGACAGGGGGATAATAATTCTAAATATTTAAAGAGCTCATAGAAATAAACATATGGGGAGAAGATATGAAAAGGCCATTCAAGTTATAAAATAAAAAAACTAATAATTATGCGAAGACTGTCAGTTCTAATGTAGAAGTATGAATTAAAAGAACAATTATATAGCATTGATTTCCTTGCAAAAATTCTGTTAAGTGAAATGTAGTCTGGAACACGGTTGAAGTAACAAAAACACAAATATTGTCATATACCATTTTGAATGAATATAAACCTCTCTGAATCAAGTTTATTTATTCCCTATATCCAATATTTCCAGAATTTAATTTAAAATTAGAAATGTGAACAGTGACTTATGCACAGAGATATTCATCCTTGACTTATTTACAGTAAAAAAAACCATTGGGACACTCTTTTGAACATTTGCTCAATAGAACAACAGTTTAAAAGATGATTAACTTTCACATATGACCAAACATCTCAGATATTTAAAAGTATTGTTTATGGAGAATTGCTAAAAATTTAGAGAAAGTACTATCTTCAAATGTCAAATGAGGTAAGTGAGATGCAAAAAAATATTTTTATAGAATGATTTCAGCCAGTTAAAAATCCCTGAAAAATGACACACTAAAATGTTGACAGAAACTAAAATGTATAGTAGACATTACTTCTGGGTGGTAGGATGAAAGGTGATACAATCTCTCCTCCCTGTCCCCCCTTTTGGTATACCTGTTTAGCTAGTTTTCTATGGTGTACTCCTTTTTTAATCAAGGGGGAAAAAACATTAAGCATATTTCATGATACAATACAGGGCCATACAATTAAAAAATTTTTTTCTATGCTAGTTATTAATGAATAACTTCATCTTTTACCTAATTCTTTTTTTAATTGTGAAATATTTCAAACATGAAATATAGATGATAATTGACAACATTTTTTGTGTTCTTAAACCCAGACTTGAGTATACATTTAGCTATTAAATGACAGATGTTAACATGTTTCCATATTTACTTCTTTAAAAAAGGAATTAAATATTCAGATAAAATTAATGCATTCTTATCCTCTTCTACTTTCTCACAACTCAGGATTTACCATTATTCTAAACTGTAATGTATATGTTTTTGTGCTTTAATTATAAATTATATATCCATTGAATGCTTTGAACTTCCAGTAAATACTGTCGTATCACATGTAACTTTTTGAAGTTTACTTTTTTTATTACATTTTTTGAGATATACTAAGATTAATATGTGAAGTTCTAATTTGTTATTGTCACTTCTCTATTAATGTTTTGAGTAAATACAAAAATTTATCCATTCCCCTATTAGAAGCTATTTGTATTCATTTGTTTTTGTTTTTTATTTATTTTTTAAACCTAAAGTTTACACACTTCTCTTACGTTTGGAAGAGTTCTTCAGTTTATATAGCCAGAAGTGGAATTGCCAGGTCATAAGGCATGCATATTTTCAACCTTACCACCATTGCCCAACTGGCTTCCAGAATGGTTGTACCAGTGTTATGTTTCTACCCAGAAATATCTCCTTGCCAATCAGACTTGTTAATTTTTTGCAAATCTAATGGATACAACACAGTATCTCATAGAATTTTAATTTGCATTTGTTTGGTTGAGTAATTTTTCAATGTTTATTAGTATTGTGTTTTCTCTCTGCTATAAGTTACCTAGGTTACTTCAAGGTTTATGCTTTTTGTTTTATTATTTTTAAAAAATCCTTCCCTGTACAGTTATCTTAAAGATGCTGTCTTATATTTTATTTTCCAAATTTTAAACTTGATATGCTTTCTTCTCTTCTGTCTCTGCAAAAGTTTGGTCCTGGTATTGATTTTTTGGAATCTAGGTTTTTTTGACTACTGATTTTCCTTAATGGTTATTGGACTCTTTGGGTTGTTTTCCCTCTTGAGTCACTTTGAGGCTAAGAATTGTCCAGTTCATCATTGTTTTTGAATTTATTACCATACTTTATTTTATAACATCCTCTTGTAATTTAAAAACCTCTGCTATGTTTAACTTTTTTCTCCTTTTGCATTTGTAAAATTATTTTGTATGCAATATTTTTTCCTTATTAGCCTTATTAGAGGTTTCCATCTTAGTATTTTAAAACAGTGTCCTTCTAGTTTTATGTTTTCATTTTCTGTTTTATCATTGATTACATCTTTATAGTTTCCTTCCTTTTACTTGTGTTAATTCTGTTCTGATTTTTTGAGATGAACACATAGAACATTAATTTCCATTTTTTTCATATATACAACTTAAAACCATGTTTCCTCTAACTACTGCCTTAGCTGCATCCCATAAGTTTTAAAATATACTTATTTGGGCTTCCCTGGTGGCGCAGTGGTTGAGAGTCCGCCTGCCGATGCAGGGGACACGGGTTCGTGCCCCGGTCCAGGAAGATCCCACATGCCGCGGAGCAGCTGGGCCCGTGAGCCACGGCCACTGAGCCTGCGCGTCCGGAGCCTATGCTCCACAATGGGGGAGGCCACAACAGTGAGAGGCCCGCGTACCGAAAAAAAAAAAAAAAAAAAAAAACTTATTTGTGCATTTTCATAATACATCACACTATATGGAATTCAGTTCTAAATGTTTTATTTCCATTTGTATTTTTCAACTCCTGAACTAGTTTAAATTATTTTGACTCCCAAATTGCACTGGACTTTTTTTGTTGTTCTTGTGACGTCTAATTTTATTGTACCCTGACTATTGTCAGATTATGTGGTCTGTATAAGATCAGGGTCATATTTCTTAAGATTATTTATGCCTTACCATATGTCTAGTTTTTCTGTCACATTTGTGATTGAAAAGGTTCCAGTTGCTGTAATTATTAACCATAAGATTGTAAATTAGTCCATTAGATCAAATTTGTTAATTATGCCCAAGTCTTTATTCTCATCAAACTTTTACCTGTTTGTCACTTCAGACATATGTTAAAACCAACCATTATAAGTGGCCTTTGTCAATTTCTGCTTGCAATTTTGTTAATTTTCTAATTGTGGTTTTAATTTGTATTTTCCTAATGACAAATAATGTTGGCCAGCTTTTCATGTGCTTGTCATTTGTATATCTTCTTTGGAGAAATATCTATTCAAGTTCTTTGCTCATTTTTGAATTGGATTATTTGTCTTTTGAGTTGTGAGTTCTTTATATATTTTGAATTCTAGACTTCTAGTAAATAAATTACTGGCAAATATTTTCTCCCATTCTGTGGGTTGTCTGTTCACTTTCTTGATAGTGTCCTTTGATATACAAAATTTTTTACTTTGATGAAGTCCAATTTATCTATTTTTTTTCTTTAGCTGCATGTGTTTTTGGTGTCAGGTCTAAGAAACCACTGTCTAATCCAGTGTCATGAAGATTTATGCCTATCCTTTCTTCTGAAAATTTTAGTTTAGCCCTTATCTAGGTCATTAATCCATTTTTAGTTAATTTTTATATGGTATGTGGTAGGAGTCCAATTTCATTTTTTTTGTATTGGTATCCAGTTGTCTCAGCACCATTGTTTAAAAGACTGTTCTTTCTTCATTGAATTATCTTGGCACTTGTGTCAAACATGGATTGACTGTAAATGTGAGGGTTTTTCCCTGGAGTCTAAGTTCTGTTTCATTGACCTACATGTCTGTCTCTGTGCACAGTCTTGATTACTTTGTAGTAAGTTTTGAAATTGAGAATTGTCTGCCTACATTCTCTTATAGGAGTTCTATGGTTTCAGGTCTTACATTTAGGTCTTTAATCCATTTTAAGTTTGTTTTCATATATGGTGTGAGAAAATGTTCTGTTTTCATTCTTTTATATGTAGCCGTCCAGTTTTCCCAGCACACTTATTGAAGAGACCGTCTTTTCTCCATTATATATTCTTGCTTCCTTTGTCGTAGGCTCATTGACCATACACGCATGGGTTTACTTCTGAGCTCTCTATTCTGCACCATTGATCTATGTGTCTGTTTTTGTGCCAGTACCATGTTGTTTTGATTACTGTAGCATTGTAGTATAGTCTGAAGTCTAGGAGTGTGATACCTCCAGCTTTGTTCTTTTCTTCCTTAAGATTGCTTTTGCTATTTGGGGTCTTTCGTGGTTCCATATAAATTTTAGGGTTATTTGTTCTAGTTCTGTGAAAAATGTCATGGTATTTGGTTCATTTAAATGATATCTATTTATAGTCTCTGGTAATTCATCATTCTTGTACTTCTCTTTTGTTCTTTAGACGTGGTTCCTTTTACTTCTTTGAACATACTTAAAATAGGGGTTTTAAATTTCACAACCCTGCAAATCAGATTCTCTCCCCTGTTCAGGATTTTTTGTTGTTGCTGTTTGTTTCATGACTTCTCATTTAATTATGTAAGGTTTTTGTTCTTTGTCATGTGTTGTCACTGATTTCTCTGCCTGGTTAGTTTATTGGTCAGCTAATGATTGACCACAGATTTCCTTAAATGCCTGGAATTCTTAAGTCTTTCAGTCTTTACTGAGGGGTTCTGTGTGCATGTTGGGGCATTCCGTCAGGAGTCAGCCAGGTAGTTCAGAGCTGTGCCTTAGCCTTAACTTGTGTAAGCCTCAGAGTTAGTAAGAGGTGAGAGCTAGGGCCTTCTAGCTTCTTTCCTGTCCATTTGCACAGCCCCAGGAATGCATACAACCATCGCCATGCACATGGCTTCTAGATTCCTATGGGAATGTTGTAGTCTTTCACTGTCCCCTGTGAACATCTCGTTCCACAGTTTATTCTTTAAGTTTTTTAGTTAGCTTATTGTTTACCCCAACTATTATTTATCCCTAAGACAGCTGCAGTGTTAAACAATTGATTCAGATTATTTTTGAGAAACACCTCCAGCTAAAAGGCAGTTCACAGTAGGCAAGGTCTGAGTCAGGTCAAAGAAACAGTGTGAGTGGGATCTTCCTGGAAACTACTAGAAAGTTCAAAGAATGACAGTTACGTTGAAATAAGGCTTTGAAGGAGCTCCAGCCCCATTTTTGCCCCCTCTAGTGGCTACCAGATTGCTGTAGTCACAATGATTATGTGCCATTTGTTGCCAAGTCTACTGCAGAACTGGGAAGTAGGTAAGATTGGAATAAGTAACAGTAAAACTCAACTGAGATTCAGCCATTTTCTTCAAGAAACACTCCCCAGATTGTTGCAACCCATTTTTGTATTTCCATATTACTGAAATAGTTGATCCTTGACAATTTTTTGCCAATCTTCTTGTTGTTTTTATGGAAGAGTGGATTTTCAAATGTCCTTAACCCCCTGTTTTTGCTGACATTACCTAGTTATACAGCTGCTTTCCAAAGACACCTTGAAGATGTTATTCCATGGTATTCTGACGTCTGTTTTTTTTTTGTTTTTTTTTTTACGGTACGCGGGCCTCTCACTGTTGTGGCCTCTCCCGTTGCGGAGCACAGGCTCCGGAGGCACAGGCTCAGTGGTCAAGGCTCACGGGCCTAGCCGCTCCGCGGCATGTGGGATCTTCCTGGACCGGGGCACGAACCTGTGTCCCCTGCATCGGCAGGCGGACTCTCAACCACTGTGCCACCAGGGAAGCCGTCTGTTGTTATTTTTAAAAGCCTGCTGTCAGTCTAAACTGACATTGCAGAAAAAAATTTCTCTTTGCCTTTCATTTCTGCAGTTTTATTGTAATTTGTCTGTGTATGGATTTCTTTTTATTTTTACTTCCCCATTCTTATTGTATCTTTTCAATCAAAGAAAATCACCTCTTTTAGTTTCTACAGAATGTATCCATGTTCTTCAACACTGCAGTTCTCTCACTCTCACAGTCTTCTCCTGCAACTTTAATAGATGTATATTGGTTTTCCTTGTTCTGCCTTGCATTTCTCTTAACCTCTTTCCTATTTCTCTCCTTCTTTATGCAGCATTTTTTTTGTAGTTTCTTTTACTCTTCTATTTTACTAATTATCTCTTTAGTATTGTCTCATCTCTTGTGTATCAGTGTAGTATGTTTATTTCAATGACTGTTTTTATTTAGGAATTGTATTTGATTTTGTTTTGTATACCTGTTCTTTTTTTAATACTGTGCTCTCCTTATGCTTTCTGTTCCTCTTCATGTCTTTCATCATTTTAGCATCTCTTTCATATTGTTCTGTTTTATCTCTTAGGGTGTCACCTTTTCATTTATCTGCTTAATCTTATTCATTTCCTTGTGTAGTTAATAATATTTGGTTTTGAATTCGTTATTGGTGAGTTTTGTGTTTTCTGTAATGGTCATTTCCTCCCTAGGGTGTGAAAGTTTGCCCCCCAAAATGAATTTTGGTCTAGTTTGTGCTTTTGCCCAAGCTCTTTATGCACGATCAATCAGTTTTTATGTTAATTCTTTGCCTTCAGGCTCTCATACTTCATAAGTATTTATATTATATTTGAATCTCATAAGAATATGGGAAGGCTTGGGTTTTTTTGCTCATTCATGAACCCCCCCCCCCCCATTTTTATTGCTCACCCAGGGCCCAGGTTAGATGGCAGACTTTCATGGTATATCGTCTCATCAATGAGCAGACCTTTTCTAGTTCCCTTCATACATTTGACAGCCCTTTTAGAGCCCCAGCTCCTGCCATGTCCAGATCCTGCCTCTCGAACTCAAGACCATGTCTCTTTTCTCATGGGCATTAAAATGTTAACCAAGTCAGTAACTTCCTGAGCCATTACTATGAATAATCTATATTTCTGAGATATAGAAGTCTCCTTTTTTTCTTTATTAATCATAACTTTTAAAAACCTTTTTTACTTTATCTGTTATTTTTTAATATGTTTTAGTATCTACAGCAACTTTGTCCACAAGGTTGCTAGAAACAGTTACACTTGTGATTGACTTTATCCCTGCAAGATTATAAGTATTTCTTGATTTCATTTTATGTTTAATTTATTTAAAAACTTAAAACAGTTGATATTTATTGACTGAAACAGGTTTTGTATTAGGTTCTTCACATGTGTAATGACATGTAATTTACAACTTTATGAAGTTGTGTTATTCCTTTTTAGCAGATGAGAAATTTAAACTTAAGGGACTTTAAACAGTTTGTCAAAGGTTACAAAAATAATAAGTGGTGGAGCTGGATTCAAATTGGGGTCTGTCAGACACTAAACTTGATTTCAGTTCTGTTATTTTGGTAGTGTAAGTGAGAAAAATTGTGGTAAGACCTATCTAGTAACTATTTGTTTATCAAAGTATTCTGGTGCCCCAAATATGTAATTGTCCATTGATTTTTTTTAAGAGGTTTTTAGTCTTTAGATTTTTTTTCCAGCATACACTTTTCTAGTGCTATTGAGGTAGAAAGAACAATTTGCTGTGGGTTTTGTTCCTTGAATGGGACTTGTAGGAATACCGAATACAGAAGTATTGGAATATAGAAGTGAGATTATGGTTCATATATAAAGGACCTTTGAGTACCATAAATGACAAAGAGCTTTGCTTTTAAATTAGCAGTAATTTCTAATATGGCTGTGTAAAAATAGAATAGGTAGTTTTGAATAGGTAGCAAAACTTTTGGTCAATCACTTACTCATAAGAAATACTATGTAAATAAGAGGAGAATGGGTGATTTTAAGAAACTCCCTGGGGAACACAAACCCAGAGGGTTCTGGCCTACCTTTTTTCTTTTTCTTTTGGTTTTAGTGGCACACAGCCACAACCCGTTTGTTAACATATTGTCTATGGCTGCTTTTATGCTATAACTGCAAAATTGAGTTAGTTACCTTATAGTCTATAGCACCTAAAATTAAAATATTTACTATCTGGTTCAGTCCAGTAAACGTTTATTGACCCTTCTTATAAAGTAAACCCCAGTGAAAATGATTTTACTTTATTTGTCCGTAAAAAATGGGGAAAACTTTTCAAGCATAGGCTCATAACTTGTTGGTTCTTTCCAAGGTCAGCACATAAGCTACATAGTGGTCTCCTTTGCTAAGAGCAGATTCTGGCCATATGATGTCTTGTTAATTATGAAAGGCTGAGCTAAAGACTTTGTCCTCAGTTCAGTCAGACTAACTGAAAGCCTCAACTAAGTTCTTTTCTCTTAGTTTTTTGTTTTACCCATTCTGTTTAACTGTAAAGCACATTTAGCATCAAATAAAGTTCATTGTGACCTCAGGCAAAGGGAGGCAGCCACATGTGGGAGTGCTAGAAATAAACCTGGTATCTGTCTGAGGGGAAGCAATATGTGTGTAACAAGAAAAAGGAACTTGTCTGTTCAGTGAGATCTTTGCTGACTTTTTGTACTCTGACCCCATGTTTAAAAAAATATGCAGAACTTCAATTCTTTTGAGTTCATTTTCAAACCAATAGCTTTTTTTTCCCACCAAACATTTTTTACTGTTTCTATAAATATACATGCCCCAGTGTTCCTGTTGTACGTGTTTTTCTTTTGGCCAGCTGTTTAGGTTAAACCTGTTCATGTAGCACACACTCTTTTAGGTTCAATGTCAAATCTTCAGATACCTTCTACAAATTACTATTTTGATCAGAATATTTTAGCACCTGCAAAAGTGCCATGTTAGCATGAATGAAAGTGCATATTTCTCATTTTCATTTTTCTCTGATGTCTCAAAATATTCTTTTGGTATCTTCCATGCCAAATTAGAACATTTGTAAGCCATCAGTATGTTAGAACACCCTGACCTTTGGTCAACAAATAGGTAATTAGACTTTTCTGTCAAGTCTGATAGGTTGCATGTAAGTCTACCTGGATTTTTGGTAGATTTGACAGTCCCATCTCGTGCCCCCCCCGACCCAATACAGTTGACATTGAATTTTGGAGAGTTGTCTTCACTGTGACTTTATATTTGAGTTGCACTAATGGGGTTTACTTCCCTTTTAAGAGAGCTACACAGCAGTTCTAATGACACTGGTTTCAGTAGTTAGAAGGATGAAGGAAGAAGATGGAAGCAATGCAAGCCTTAGGTAAAAGAATTATACTTGCCTCCTTTTGAAGCAATGGGCTAAGGTACCACTGAGACTTGGAGTCAAGGCCAGAGAAAACTTTCTACATACTCATTCAGAATAGGGTGATGGGGCTGCCATCCCCACTGCTGTAGAATTTATCTCATTTTACAATTCTAGCTTTAATGGAAAGATAACGAATTGCTCCTTGGGTCAGAGAGTCTGAGAAAGGAAGATAAACATTACTAAGCGTTGTCATGGCCTTTATAAGAAGTTGAGTGCAAAGCGTGCCCCCGTAAGGTGGTCAGGGCTCCAAGAGTTTGTCCCCAGCTTGACTTCTGTCAAACTGTCTCTATGACAAGGATGTTTTTTCCATCCCATTGTGAGCATTCCATCCTCAAGACACTAAATGCTTTCATCATTGTCTGCTTTTGAAGAGGAAATTGTTGGACTTTTGCCCAGTTTGACTGCAAGTAGAGTAGGAGGGGATGTAGGAAAGTGAGCCAAAGTGCAGTTTAACCAGACAGTGTTTACTTCACATGTGTTGTGTCACGATAAGGATAGGGGTATTGGTAAAAACTTTCATGCTCCATAGCTACCTTTTCTAGTGAAGCATAAACTTTAAAAAAAGAGAAATAAATTAATAATGCATATGTAAAGCAGGCTATTGGTATATCAGGCTGTCAGCATGAAGTTTCACAATTTTGCTTCCAACCGTATTTTGCTAGAACTAGGGAAGTGCTTAAAGAGGCATAAAATTGAATTGTTGGTTGGAAGGAAATTTAGGAACTATTAAATGAAACTCTCCTCTTTTATTTGATTATTACATGGCTACCACACTCATTCATTCCCCCAACACACACACACACACACATTTTTTCTCTTTGGTAAAGTCCTTATGTGGCAGATAGAGGTCTGCATGGTCTTTCCAACACTGACTCTTTTTTCCCCTCACCTGCTCCCCCTGTAATTTCCTCTGTCCCTCATGTCCTTCCTCCTCACAGAGATCTTTCTTGACTGTTGACACGTTCTACTGGCACTTCTCATTTATCCATTGATCACATGCACATTGTGCATTTGTGGTTTGTCTGATCAGTGAGAGCAGGGACTGCATTTTTGGCTCATTTCTGTGTCACCAGCAGCTAACACAATGCTTGGCACATAGCTGCACTCATATATGTATAGAACTCGTGAATTCCATCCATTGCATTTTCTGTAGTCACCTGACTTTTATTTGAACTTTGCGAGGTATTTTATTCCATTTTGTATTTGCTCTAGTGATAATACCATTTTTAGAAAACTGAAGAAAATGTTGACAACCAAAATGAGAAAAGGATAATATTAATATATGAAGAACTCATATAAATCTCTAAGGAAAATGTTTAAAACTCTAATAAATAGACCAAGTATGTGATTAGGTAATTCACAAAAGAAATTCTACATAAAATGGCTAAAAGAGACGTGAGAAAATGCTTATTTGCACTAGGGATCATATAAATGCAAAGCAAAGCAAAATCCTACCTATAGATTTAGCAAAAATTATTTGGCACAAGAAGCAGCCTGAGAGACCTCTTATACAGTGACTCTGTAGACTGTGTTAGGTTAAAAAGATAGTTTTAGAGCCACTCAGACCTAGTTTTAAGTCTTAGATCTTCCACTTGGTTAAATGTATGACTTTTTTGCAAATTAATTTTATGTCTCGTTTATAAAATTAGGAATTTACCTATTTATAGGGATTTTGTTATTGTTTGTTTAATTCATTCAGAAATACTTATTGAGTGCCTGCTTTGTGCCCAAACACATTCTCAAGTACTGAGGATACACACTGAACAAATTATCCCTGGCTGATGGAATTTACATCCTAATGGTAGAGACAGACAATAAACAAACACATAAATAAAATGTACAGGATGTTGGATAGTGTTGAGGGCTATAGAGGGAAATAAAGGAGGGAAGAGATGGCAGTTAGTATGTCACTGTGTTGCTATTTTAAATAGGATGATTCAGGAATCCCTTACTGAGACGGTGACATTTCAGCAAAGATTTCAAAGTGGTAAGGGAGTAAACCATGTAGATGTTTTGGGGAAGAATGTTCCAAGTAGAGAAAATAACACAGATAAAGGAATGAGGGAATGCTGTACCTGATATGTTTGGGGAATAGCCATGGAGCCAGTATAGTAAGAACAAGTGATCAAGTGGAAGATACTATGAGAGGTGAAGGGGGACGAGATTGAAGGCCTTGTGAGCTACAACAAGCGGGTTGGCTTTCACTTGTCATGGCTGAAATTTCAATCAGGGGAATGACATAATATGAGTATATTTTAAATGGATTATGTTGCTGTTGCATTTAGAACAGACTATGCTGTGGAGGCAGGTAGACTAATTAGGAAACTTGAATTTTGAATAGGGGTTGATGGTGACCTGGACTAGGGTGGTAGCTTAAGGAAGGGTGGAGACAGAGAACTACTTAGACTCTGCACATTTTCAAGGTACGTAAATATTAGGCATGAGAGGAAAAGTGAAAGATTACAAGGTCTTGGGCTTGAACAACTGGAAGGATGGAGTTGTTGTTAACCAAGGTAACGTGTAGAGTGCTTAGCCTGCTGTGTGGCATCTACTAGATGCTACATAAAAGGTGGTTCCCATATACACACTAACAAACGTAGTAAGGTAGATAGCTAGGGGGAAGCAGCCGCAAGGCACAGGGATTTTAGCTCGGGGCTTTGGGACAGCCTGGAGGGGTGGGATGGGGAGAGTGGGAGGGAGGGAGACGCAAGAGGGAAGACACATGGGAGCATATGTATATGTATAGCTGATTCACTTTGTTATAAAGCAGAAACTAACACACCATTGTAAAGCAATTATACCCCAATAAAGATGTTAAAAAAAAAAAATGTCTGAGTAAAAAAAATTTTTTTTTTAAAAAAAAAAAAAAAAAAAAAAAGGTGGTTCCCTTCCCCAAAATTTAGGGTAAAAATGAAAGACTTTTCCTTTATCTGATGTGCTTGTGTCCACCTACACAAACAAATAGAATATTTCACCAGAATAGTTAGATAACAAATTATACATTTAGCTAGCACATTGGAGTTTAGTAAATTACTCCATCTGTTCACTACGGTATTTACAGTCTAATAGAAAGTGGAACTAATATTTTTCTATATGACTGATACAGTAATGGCAAGGTTATCAATAGTAATAAAACTTTTTTAAAAATCAAAGAAAAAACATACTCTCTCAGTGTTTCATTTTATGGGTAGCATACACATGTGACTCTTTATGCCCCTTTTTTTTCTTTTCAGGATGCTGCCTTATGGCTGTTTAGCAACAGGAGACCACTCTGGCCTCATTGAAGTTGTGAGCACCTCTGAGACAATTGCTGACATTCAGCTGAACAGTAGCAATGTGGCTGCAGCAGCAGCCTTCAACAAAGATGCCCTTCTGAACTGGCTTAAAGAATACAATTCTGGGTTAGTGTTCTGGGTTAGTGTATTTTGTTTGATTATCCTTCTTCTGAACAAACTGCCAAACAAGTAACTGTTCTCGCAGTTAGAATCATCAGTGTCCTAGAGGAAATATTAGTGTTATTTATTGCTTCATTTCAGGTTAGATCAAAATGACAAATAGGCCTTCCTAAAATCTTACAGAAGATCAGCATTGAATTCTGCTTCATCTAGATCAAATTTCAGAGCTGGGCAGTAGTTTAAAAATCTAAGAACTTAAGTGTTTAACAAATAACATATAACTTTTTAAGTGCATGAACTTCCATAATTATGTGAATGTATGAACCTATGTAAATTTTCAATAGATTTTTAAAATAGAAGTAAATGAGTTTGTAGGCTGATCTTTCCAAACTAAAAAATACAGTGCTAGGAATTGTGTTACTTACAGTTATTGTGTTGGAAAAGCCCTAATACATAGGAAATTAAGGAATTTCACAGTGAGGGGAAAACACTGCAAGTATTTTTGGCTGAAGATTTTGAAGTCAGACTTAAATGTTATCATTGGCAAAATCCAAGAACTTGGACTTCCCTGGTGGCACAGTGGTTAAGAATCCGCCTGCCAATGCAGGGGACTTGGGTTCGAGCCCTGGTCTGGGAAGATCCCACATGCTGTGAAGCAACTAAGCCTGTGTGCCACAACTACTGAGCTCGCATGCTGCAACTCCTGAAGCCCGTGTGCTGCAACTACTGAAGCCCATGCTTCTAGAGCCCGTGCTCCACAATTAGAGAAGCCACCGCAATGAGAAACCCGTGCACCGCAACGAAGAGTAGCCCCTGCTCGCCGCAACTAGAGAGAGCCTGCATGCAGCAGTGAAGACCGAATGCTGCCAAAAGTAAATAAATAAATAAAATCCAAGAACTTGTATGTGAGAATTAATTTTCAAATTTTGATTTTAGGGCCTTGTCCCTAAAGGGTCTATATTAGTTACTTCTGATATAAGTCAGTGACTTTAATGGTTGGCACTGTAATACTTAACTCTTAAATATGGAATTCTAGTCTTCAGTCAAAACTACAAAAATGTTCCAAAGCCCAGCATCACTCAGCCAAGCTGATGGTCTCCTCTCATTACTATGCATATGAACCTACCCCTGTCCCCGACAGAAATGTGAGCCCCAGGACACAGCAGTTTGAATAGTTGATGTCCAGTTACCTGATGTCTTGGAGCAAGCCTGCTGGCTCCTCCCTGCCCTGCTCCTCTGATCATCATCCTCACTCTTGGCTGATCCAGCATCTTCTCCTTATATGGTTTTGGCAGCTCTGTGTTGCAGTTGTTCTCACATTAAAAAGGAAACAGAAGTGTGGATTGGCTCCGTCCCACACATTTGGAGGCTGAAAACCTTCCTTGCTCCTATTTTTTTCTCTTATTCAGGGATGACCTGGACCGAGCCATTGAGGAGTTTACCCTGTCCTGTGCCGGCTACTGTGTAGCTTCTTATGTCCTTGGGATTGGTGACAGACATAGTGATAACATCATGGTCAAAAAAACTGGCCAGGTAAGCAACTTCCCAGAGTGCCAAGGGCCTCAGTGATGCTGTTACTTATGTGCAGCGCAATCTCTTGTGAAACTCAGATTCTTTATGAGTCTCAGTCATGCCTTTGTCTTTCCTTTTATTTCCCACCCCTTGTTTCATATGCCATCTGCTTCATATATCGGTTTGTTTGCTTGAAGTTAGGTGATAAGCATTTATTTAAATGTTTAAAAAATTATTTAGGTTATTTACAAGTGACCTATTCCTTCACTATAAGAAATTGTATTTGGGACACATATGTGCCTAAGAGCAGAAGGAGCAGATAATGTGCAGGATATATTAACTTTAAAGAAGATAAGTGTTAAAAAAAGAAAAAGTTGAGACAAACCCCACTTGAGGCATTTTTTCTTGTAGAATATCAGATATAATCATCTGCGGGAGTAAGGCGATACGGAGTATGACTAATATCATTTTGGGGTAGCTAGGAAGCTAGACCAGGTTATATAATGTAAAGAAGCTCTCAGTTTTGAAGTGAAAATTTTCTTATTCAGAGTGACTTTTGTTTGTAAATTCTTTAATATTAAGCAAAGACAGATGAAATAATTTGAGACGTTTTCAGTTTAGCCACCCTTAGAATTCCCTGACACTAGGGGCATTCCAGAGTAAAGACTCTGAGTCACTCTGTGAACTCTGGCCCTAGGTGGGACCCAGAGTTTTACACCTCCTTGGAGATCTGGGTAGTTCTGGCTTGATCTTTTGAGAGTTGAACCTTGTGTTCACACTTAAAAGGATTCCCTCCGACTTCTGGTTAATCAAGCTGAAACACAGGTTTTTCTCCATTCTTTCTTGATGCCCTTCTAATATATTGAGGAATAAGAAATATGTAAATCCAAGAAGTCAAAGATAATAGGAAAAGAAGCCAACAGTGGGTGAAAGACATCAACAGATTTGGGGATGAGCAAAAGCAAAATGGAAAAATAGCAGTGACTCGGCATAACTGAGAAAATGGCTACTTGTGGAAGGGTGTGTCAGTCTGAGGAAAGCTCTGGAATCAGGGGCACTAGGTGCTGCTGAAGGTGGGGAAAGGGGAAGAGGCTGAAAACAGGATTGATTGGCAGTTTATATATGGAGCAATTAGGTGCTTATATCTCCTTCCCAACTCCAAGAAGGGCTAGAGGATTTATTCTCTGAAGAAACCAATTCTTCTGACTCAAGGACAAACAGCTTCTATGGAAGCTAAGGGTAAGATGCCATATTAAAAATAGGGATGGAGTGAAAGTTGGCATGATAAATGGTATGATTCCCAGCCATTTCTGCTTGCTTTGCTCCAAGAACAGTAGCAACCAGGTGTATATTCCCACTCTCGCAATAGACTACATGGTTCTCAAGAGAAAGTGATCAGTTCCAGTGAAAAGGCTTACAGATGCTGACTTTTGAGGTCTTTCCCCAGATACTCTGCAAGGAAGCCCACTGATCAACAATCCTACCATGTCCATAGATTTTTCATTCATCTTGTTAGTGACTCATTCTTAAATATGAATGGTCAGCCAAAGATTATCAGACATTTGTTGTAAGCCTCCACCATGAAAGAGACCAAATCAAGCAAAATGGGGGGAGGGGGAAAGAAGAACTCTGGGAAAACAGTACCTGCAGTAAACAGAGGATGATTTAAGAAGTAAAAACAGAAAAGATACTGCATCTATGAAGTAGTAAGATTCTATTTTTAAAAATTAGAAAATGGAATTCCTATAAATTAAAAAGAGGAACAAATAGAAGTATAAACTAAAGATCAACTAACATTTCTTGAACTCTTTAACTTGTGGAAAGCACAGTGCTTTAAGTTCTTTATATACGTTAACTCCTTCAATCCTTATGATAACCGTACAGAGTAAGTGGTAGTGTTATCCCCATTTACAGGTGAGAAGATTGACACAACAGAGAGTGGACATACCAGGATTAAATCCTGGCAGTTTGGCCCAGATTCTGTTTTTTAGGCACCAGGCAATGTATTGCCCTTTAATATCCCAAAGAGGACCAAGATATCTGATAAGTAGAAGAAAGAGGATCCAGAAATGATAGAGGATCAGTCCAGGGAGGTTCACCATCTAGCCTAATAAAAGTTACAGAAGAAGTAGCACATAAGAGGAAGGGAAGGAACTTACCCAAAAATAATACAAAAACATTTCCCAAAGCTGATGTTTGTGACTATCCAGTCAAAAGGGCACGAAAGTTCCCTTACAGGAGATGAAACAACCCTTACTAAGGCCATGCACCGTGACATTTCAGTGCATCAGGCATAAAGTGATGGTCTTAAAACCTTCCCAGAGATACAGCAAGCCACTTACCAGGGTTCAGGAGTCAGAAAGACTTGACTTCTAAAATAGCAGCGTTGGAAACTGTATAAGACAGTGGGAATTAGCCTTCATGATTTTGAGTGAAAATGATTTCTAACCTAGAATTCTATACCAGACTTTCAGTATGAATGTAGAACAAAGACATTTTCAAACATAAGGTTTCAAAAGCTGTGTCTCTTCTGCATCTTTTTTCAGGAGGATGCCAGAATAAGGGCATCCATGAAAATAAGGGTCTCAACTGGGGTGCTTTTGCCCTTGGAGGACATTTGTCAATGCCTGAAGACAATTTTGGTTGTCAGGATGCGGGAGGGGGTATTCTACAGGCATCTGTGGGTAGAGGCTAGGGGTGCTGCCAAACATCTTATAGTGTATGTAAGATAGAACCTCACAACAAAGAATTTTAGGGCCTAAATGTCAGTAATGCCAAAAGTGAGAAAGCCTGGTCTACACCAAAAGAGAAATGATGTGGAACCCAGGAAACAGGGACTGCAAATGGGACGAGAGTGAAGGTTGAGCACGGGGTTGATGGTTCTTTGGCAGGCTTAGAGAACAGCCAGCCCAGACAGGAGCTAACAGGTTACCTGACCATGTGGAAAACCATTGTGAAATGATTTTTAGATTTTTAAGATTTTGCGAAGAATTAATGACCAGATCATAGAACACTAAGACAAAAAATAGTTTTGTCAAGAAAAAAGATGAGCAAGAAAAGGAAGTGTAATCATAGTATAGTATTACCACATGGCTTATGTACTTCGAACAGTAAACACTGGATATTGATTTAACCAGAAATTATGATATAATGTGTTGCATTATGAGGCATGACATCAGCACAGGAGTACTAAATCTTTACCTTCCATAATAATCCAAAATTAGGAAGTAAAAAATAATTATAAACATACTGTTTAGAAAAATGGAGACATATATCAGGAAAAACACGTGGACGGGTGGGGAGAAGTTACCTCTAAGTAGTAGCGCTTAAGGTGGTGAGGGAACTGGTGGGGAAAGGATGTACTCTCTCTTTGTTTTATTTCTGTGTATAAAACTATTTGATTTTTTAAAATCAAACATGTTTATTATTTGGATGTATTTTTCTTTTTAAAGATTCATCTTTCCCACTGTGTATATGCAGTTTAATATCAGGGTTATTATTGAATATAAAAGACCTTCGAATGTCAGAGCACTCTTTTCCCAAATGATCCAGGAGGCCGTGTAGTGTGTCTACTACTAGTCCATTTGATGTAGTGCATGGGCATCTAGGACTGCTGAGGCCTTGGATTTTTATTTGGAACCCACCAGAAAAAAAGGGGAAATTAAATCCCATTTGTTTTCCAGCTCTTCCACATTGACTTTGGACATATTCTTGGAAATTTCAAGTCTAAATTTGGCATTAAAAGGGAGAGAGTGCCTTTTATTCTTACTTATGATTTCATTCATGTGATTCAACAAGGAAAAACAGGAAACACGGAAAAGTTTGGCCGGTGAGTATTGTCCTCGTGTCAGCGTAAACACATCTAATGTTTTCTCAACTGACCATCTAGACTAGCATTTAGCTGAGAGGTATATTTAGATTGGGGAGATAGTCAGTCTGCTAACAGGAGGCTTTGGGGGAACTTGCCTGTCAGATCCTGTTCTGGTTCAAAGAAGAGAAAAAAAATGCTAGAGGGCTTCCCTGGTGGCGCAGTGGTTGGGAGTCCGCCTGCCGATGCAGGGGACACGGGTTCGTGCCCCGGTCCGGGAAGATCCCACATGCCGCAGAGCAGCTGGGCCCGTGAGCCATGGCCAACGAGCCTGCGCATCCGGAGCCTGTGCTCTGCAACGGGAGAGGCCACAACAGTGAGAGGCCCGTGTACCACAAAAAAAAAAAAAAAAGCTAGAAATTTGAAATAAATTATTGTTTTATTCCAATAGTATACCACCTTTTACCTGTATTAGAAAATTCTCTGAAACTGTTAAGACATTTGATAGTGAGATGCTGAGAGGGACTGGCATTTTGCTGTCATTCTATGTGAAGTGCAATAAGAGAGTCAGGGTTCAGGGAAAGACTTTGTAATCTCTGATCTATTCCTTGCTGTTTGTAGGTTTCCAAGCACATTACTTGTCATCTTGTCTTTACTTCTTCATTTTAAATGGGGACAAAAATAATTATATTTCAGGGATATTTTGATAATGAGAGATATGTTGCATGATGTGATCAACTCATCCATATGCTTACCAAATGATTGCTAGTATCATTTCCAGTTCCGCATGGGTTTCTGCAGAGTATAACTCTGGATCCATTTTCCTCTTTGGCAAAATTAGGGAGATAGGATTGGGTGGTCATCTTGAATGACCAGCTTGAAGAGGAGAGAGAGGGAAGGCAAGATGATAGAAAGGTACAATGCAAATTCATTGACACTGGTTTGGGGGACATTAAAGAAATTAAGTCTCTGGAGTCAGACCACAAATCTAGAATCTAGAATTATGGTTAGAAATCCTTATGGATTATAATCACCACTTTTTTATAATTAATTTTTGTGACACATAGAATTAAAAAGCCTAGATTAAGTGTTAAATTGCCTTTTACCATATAATTTCTATTTAATTTTGTTTTTGAAAAAGATATGTGTGGTTTTAGAGAGCTTGATTTATTTTATGTAAATTTTAGTCCTGGGACAATTTTCAAAAGGGTAAAACTCAGAAACGAACCTTTAGTTCAGTAGAAATTTTCCAGCTCTTATGGAGAGTCTAGCTATATCTCTCATTTTCCTTTATGAAATTTGCTATTTCCGTTCTAACATCATACTCTTGTGATTTGCTGCATCAACTAAAGGTTCCGCCAGTGTTGTGAGGATGCATATCTGATTTTACGACGGCATGGGAATCTCTTCATCACTCTCTTTGCACTGATGTTGACTGCAGGGCTTCCTGAGCTCACATCAGTCAAGGATATACAGTATCTTAAGGTATAAACCTCTTTTCTTTGTAAATTGGACTTTATGAGCATAGAGCTCAGCCGTACCTACCTATTTCATTCAGATGTTCAAAGGGAATGGAACAAAGTCATTTCCTGTGAGACAGTTTTACCCAGGAGTGGTAGTGACAAACAGCTAAGTAGTTGTCTTGCAGTAATCATAAATTCATTTCATTCTTCAAAAAGCCTCTGGCAGAGGTCATATTATCACCATACCTTGGTGTTCATTCTCTCTCCCATAAATGGTATTTGAATAAGGACATGGGGTATGCTGTGTGGCCAAGTCAGCCTCCTGCAGACTTTTGAGATTCGCATCTCACTACAGAGAATATATAAAATCAGATTTTTTCCCTTCATTTTCAGGACTCTCTTGCCTTAGGGAAGAGTGAAGAAGAAGCACTCAAGCAATTTAAGCAAAAATTTGATGAGGCACTCAGGGAAAGCTGGACTACTAAAGTGAACTGGATGGCCCACACAGTTCGGAAAGACTACAGATCTTAACGATCAGCCTTTGCTCCTAATGTATTTGTTGGTTTCGTTTAGTTTTCATTTTGCACTTGCACTAAATTAAACGTGACCCTGCCAGAGATGTTATAAAGGGAATGAAATCCTGGAACCCAGAGTTAAATTAAAAACAATGGCATCCCACAGAAACCTAATCTGAACAATCCCTGATGACCACCCTCTGCTTTTGAATGCTTCCAAGATTCATCATGCAAACTGTCAACGTTATGGATAATCATTTCCTGCTGACTTTGCACGCCAAGGAATGCTACTAGAGATTGTTTTTTGTCTTTCTGTTTTTTGTTTTTGTTTTTTTTAAGTATTTGGTACTTTTCTGGAAAGGTGTAAATACTTCTTTTTCATATTGTGACCAAGTGTTATCACTCAGCCAACTTATCCACACCTGGGGACTAGTAGCTGTTCTTACTTTCCAAATGAGGCTTAAAAGAAAGCTTTCTTTCTTCCCTTTTTAAATGTGGAAACTACAAATTATAATATAATTTGAAATTATGATTTTTCAAAAATCTTTTAAACCTGTGGAAACATTAATTCTTTTGTTGATACTTATCTACTGTGATAGCATCATCCCAGCCAGACTTGATGAAAATCTACTTGGTGAGGCAAATATAATTTATGCTGCATATATATTTATAAAATTTCTAGTGGGAGTTCTACATAAAAAGGATGTTATTTTGATTTTCTTCAGCCTGTGTTTTAAAGTTTTACAAAAGCAGAGCTTTTTCCCAAGTTACTTTTTAGTTAACTATGTGATCCAGTTCTTCCAGCTGCTTCTATAATGAGGCACATATTAGTACAGTTTTTACATGGTATCTATGAAAGAGTTCACTTCATAGAGCATAATACTTGAGCAAATGTATCCAAGACAGAAAGCAAATGAAAAGGAAACTATTTATGGAATAAACTCCAGGCCTAAAATTCAGTATTTTAGTAAAATGCCAGCTGTTCTTACTGTATTTATTAAAACTTGTAATAATGTGATTTTTCAAGGATATTAGTTCAAATTGAAATGTTTCATGCCACATGGAATTCCTTAATTTATTTGTGGAGGTACCATATATTTAGGGTGCTAGATGGCAGAAAATGTTAATATGTGCAATAGGAACTACTGGTTTGAATGTGTAAATGGATGCTCTTCCTGAGCACTGGCAACATCCAGCAAAACTACTGCTTATTCTCCAAAGACTATTGGGAGCTCTCAATCCTCAATGACATGGGAACGAGAACTGAGTATTGGCCCTGCGACTGAGTTTTCTATAGGAATTTTATTAAAGATTGTTTAATTTTGTTGTCTTCCTTAATGTTCTCAGTCAAATAAATGGGTGAGCTGGTTTTGGCTGCTCTTGGGATGTGTGGGCCTCTTCTTTATGGGCAGCACAGGACCTTGGCACTGGGACTCTTTAAGAAATGGTCAAGTCAATAGACAAACCAACCTCAGGGTAAGCTAAGGCTCATGGTCTCTTCCCTGACTTCTCTCCTTGTTTCCCAACCCCATCAAGCAGTATGGGAGGCCTTTTGGACTTCGGTTGGGAGCCTGAGGCAAGAGGGTGTCTTCACTGAGTTTCCATGCCTTTGGGAGGTATCCTGAGGTCTGGAAGAACGTCCCTTCAGTTACTTGGTACCCAAGGCCAGACAAGCCACTTTGTAGCTCTCTTCTATTGGGCAGGTGCTCAGAGCACAGTTTCTTGGAAATAACTCAGCTGATGGTGGGGATTGAACTCTGAACTGACCATTCGCAGGGCTGCTCTAGACTTGGTGAGAGTTGCAGAAATAGGACCGTAGGAGGACAGATTTGTTCAGGGATCTTTGTCTGATAGCAGTCCACCATTACATGTACCAGGTTACGGATCAGGGGTTTGAAGAGTGGTGCGCATTGCCAGGCAGAAGTGGGCACCATTGTTTCCAGAGGGGTCTCCTCGGCCCATAGGTTCCTTGGTAAATATATGCTAAATCAGTGAATGTGAATGTCTTTAAGAGTAAGAAAGGGAAACGAACCTCCCCAGACAGTGCTGGACCTGAGGCCAGCATGGCTCTTAACCACCTCTGCCGTAGACCCCCCATAGATAGCACGATAGCCCTCAGTAGCTGCTGAGCACTCCTACCAGGTGCTCCCTACATACTTGATGACTTGCATGTCCCTGATTCTCAGGGCCTCCGCCTGAGCCAGACAGTTGGAGGTGGAAGGCAGAGGATAGCCAACCAACAGAGCAGATTAGGGCTCTGGGCTGTAGGAATAGTTCCTTGCCTGGGGGCTGGTTACCCAGTGCCGTGGCTCCCTGTCTTTTGGTTATTTCCCAAAACAAGATTTTGGAAGCTCTATACATTTCCATACTTGAGGACAGCATCTGTGTCTACCCTGGACTGGGAAGACAAAGGATGACTTTGTTGAACAAGTTAATTCCTGAGTATTCTTCTCATGTCTATATTCAAGACCCTGGGCTGCAGAAGCTAGTATTTGCAATCCAGCTCTGCCTCTCTGACCTTGGAGTAAGGTATTTATTTTCTTTCTCAGGATCTGAGCTTCCTATTTGTAAAGTGGGATTGGTAATAACTGCCCTACTCACTTCTGTGGGAGAGACTAGTTTAAGACTGTGATTGGAACGTGTGCTGAGTCCCAACTCAGAGGCAATCTCATTTCTTTCCCTGCTTCCCCCTCCTGAAGGGAGGAATCTCAGGGAAGGGAAACCCCTTCCAGAGCTCTATGCTTGTCTCCTGTCTTCCAGTGCATTTTCAGTTCTGCCTTGTGCAGCCCATATCCCTGACTGTCAGCACCAGATCTTAGCCAGACAGCCTGTAATGCAGGATTCACTTGTGTGCAGAAGGTGAAAGATTGGTCCATGAAGTGGAAAGCAGAGAGGTACCATGCCATGTGACCCTTACTATAGGGGACAAGCAGCTCTTAGGAGGGAGGAAGCAGGGGCTGTGGTTTCCTGGAGAAGTGGGCCTCTGAGCTGAGTCTTCAAGGACAGATAGGAGCTAGGTGAACAGGTAATGGGAAGAGCATATTAGGCAGGAAGGTACAGCATATATAAAGCATGATTCATGGGCATTAACAGGATCAGCAATTGCTTATTTCTACTGCCTCTTGCCCGTCCTCCACATCAGAATGCTGCATCTCTTCCCAGGTAGGATCTAAACACCAGTCATGACATCCTGGAGCCTCTTCCTCTTTCAGTAGCAGTAGCAGTTTTGTCCCCTTTTCCAATGATGGAAAAACTGTCTGTCTGACAACACTTTCTGGGTTATTCCTACATGAAAATGTATAACTAATAGATTTTTGGAACTCTTAATACCTTTCTACTTTTAGCAAAGCCCAGTTTTAACACTTAGAGGTCTGGCCTTTCAGATCTTCTCCACCTTCTCCTCTTCTACCTTTTTTTATTGTGGAAAAAGGCACATACAGAAAAGTGCATAAAACACTAACATAAATAATATTAGCATATGATAGAGCAAACATCCAGGTAACCACCACACAGGTCAAGAAAGAACATTGACCACCTCAGAACCCTACAAATTCCCCTTCCTGGTGAAGACTCCCTCTCTGCCAAGGTAATCACCACCTCTTCTTTTATGGCAATCATCAGGATTCTTCCCCTCAACATCATGTTTTTAAGATTCAGCCATTTAGTTGCATGTATCTCCAGTTCATTATTTATCATCACTGTACAGTATTCCATGTTATGGATACCCTATAATTTACATATCCTTTCTACTGTTGGGACACATAGGTTGATTCTAGTTTGAGGCTATTACAAATGATGCTGCTGTGATAATTATAATTTATCTCCTGTTTCACATATGTACATGTTTCTTTGGATGTATATACTTAAGATTAAAATTGATGGGTCATAGAATTATGTAATCCTTTTTTTACCAAGTAATGCTAAAATGAGTAGTTGTACCAATTTATTTTTTCCTGGTACTTAATTCTTGTTGCTCCACACTCTCGCCAACACCCGGTTAACCAACATTTAAAAGATTTTAGCTGTTCTGGTGTTTATAGTGAGCTAATTTGCATTTCCCTGATTGATTAGTAATGACGTTGAATTGCTTTTTCATGTTTGTTTTTGGCCATTTGGATTTTCTGCTTTGTGAAATGCCTTCTTAAGTCCTTTATCCATTTATTAATTTGGTTACCTGTCATTTTGGTTTTTTGTTTTAAGGAAGGATTTTTTAATTTTGCTTTTTCGTTTTTGTTATGTGAAATTCTGTATATATTTTGTCTACAAGCCTTATCTTCTAATAACACAAGATCTTAATTTTAATGTCAAACTTATTATTATTTTCCTTTGTGGTTAATATCCCTTATGTGGTATTTAAGAAATCTTTCCCTATTCCAAGGTCATGAAGATATTCTCCTGGAATACCTTATGAAAGCTTCATTTTTTTCCTAATCCATTTAGATCTGTAGTCTACCTGGAATTGCTTTTTATATATAGTATGAAGTGTTTTTTCCTAGTATCTTTTATTTGGAAAGATAATCCTTCTTTCTCCACTGTTCTATATCCCCCTTGGTCATAAACCATCTGTCCATATATGCATGAGTCTGCTTCTGGACTCTAGAAGATATCCAGTAGATTTCATCTCCCTATTTTATTTTATTTTAATTATTAAACTCATGCATAGTACATATTGTGTGCTAGGCATGCATCTAAACTATATATATTTAACCCTTTTAACAATGTTGTATGATAGGTACAGTTGTTCTTTCCCACTTTGCAAATGAGAAAATGGAGGCACTTTGTCCACAAAGTAGGAGCCAGTATTCAAACTCAAGGAGTCTGTCTTAAGTGTCCATGCTCTTTATTCACAGTTATCAATGATGCCTCAGTATACATTTCAGAATCTACTTGTCGAGATGCCCCAAATATGGAAATTTTAAATGGAATTGCACTAACTTGTAGATTAGGTTGAGTCAAATTGACATCTTCAGAATACTGACTCTTAAAATCCATGACAGTGGAGTATCTTTTATTTAGATCCTCTTCAGTTTATATCCACTGTGATTTATAGTTTTCTATGGAGAGCCTTGTCTATATTTTGTTAGATTCCTGGGTAAGTGATTTTTTAAAACATATTTATTGGAGTATAATTGCTTTACAGTGGTGTGTTTCTGCTGTATAACAAAGTGAATCAGCTATACGTAAATATATATCCCCATATCTCCTCCCTCTGCTGATCTCCCTGTGCTATGTGACTGCTTCCCACTAGCTATCTGTTTTACATTTGGTAGTGTATATATGTCCATGCCACTCTCACTTCTTCCCAGCTTACCCTTCCCCATCGCCGTGTCCTCAAGTCCATTCTCTACATCTGCGTCTTTGTTCCTGTCCTGCCTGGGTAAGTGATTTTAAGTTTCCTTGTTGTTGATCTGTTATATAGCAATTGTTCTCAAAGTGTGGTCCTCTGACTTAGGAGTATTAGCATCACCTGGGAACTGATTAGAATGCAAAGTCTTGACCCCCACCCCAGACCTACTAAATCAGAAACTTGGGAGATGGAATAGAGCAACCTGTATTTTAATAGTTTTAACTAAAGTTTCAGAGCAATCAATAGATACACAAATAATATTTCTATTTCTCAGACATATGAAACATTCTAATTAATCCTATTTATAGAAATTATTTTGATTTTGCTTGTATCATCTACAAATGATTAGTAGCTTTTTCTTTCTTTCCATTCCCTTAAACATTTTATTTCTTTTTCTTGACCTGCACTGGTTAGGAATTCCAAGAAAAGGTTGAATGGAAGCAGTATTCTACCTTTTGCTGATCTCAAAGGGAAAGTCTTCCATATTAGGTATGGTGTTTGCTCTGGAATCTGGATCTTTTACTAGGTTAAGGAAGCATGTTTCAATTCCCACTAAATTTGTTTCAAAAATCATGAAGTGATGCTGAATTTTATCAAGTTATTTTCTGCATTTTACAAAGATGATCATATGGTTTTACTCATTTGGTGAGTTATATTGATTGATGTTCAAATATTTAACCAAATATTTACATTCCTTGAATGAGCCCAACTTGATTGTGATGTATTATCTTTTTAAAAATATATTGCTGGATTTGATTCGCCAATAATTCATTTGGGACTTTTGTGTCTATTTTCATCAGTGGGATTGGTCCATAAATTTCTTTTAAGGCCTGTTTCAGATTTTGTTATCAAGGTTTTGGTGACCTTATAACCCAGCTAAGATTGGCATTATTTCTTACTTAAAAGTTTGATAGAATTTTGCTAGTGACTTTATGTATGATGTTTCTTTGAGGTATGGATTTAATTTCTTTAATAGCTAGAGGAATATTCAGATTTTTATATCTTACTGTGTTTGTTTTGAAGAGTTGTGATTTTCTAGGTATGTGTCCATTTCATACACCTTTTCAAATTTATTTTTATAAAGTAACCCGTGTGTTAAGAGTTCATTAATGTTGCAGGATTGATAGTGATGTCCTCTTTTCATTCTTGGTTTTGGTTAGTGCCTTCTCTCTTTTTAGTCTCACTAGAGGTTTTTTAATTGTACTGGTCTTTACAAAAATAAGCTTTTGACCTTTTTGACCCTCTGTTGTATGTTTGTTTTCTACTCTGCTTTTACCTTTATTATTTCCTTCCTTCTACTTTATTTGTGTTTATTTTGCTGTTATTCCTCTCCTACAACTTTATAAAATGGTTGCTTAGCTGATCAATTTTAGCTTTTATAATAACAGTCTTTATCTGCATCCCGTAAGTTTTCATACGAAGTCTTTTCAAAACCATTCAATAGAAAATATTTTCTGATTATCATTTTGGTTTCTTTGTGACGTGCTGGTTACTTCAAAGTATTTATTAATTTCCCGATACAGATGGATTTTCTTATTTTTTAAATTGATTTCTAGATTAGATGGCATTCACAGAACTTATCTATGAGTTAAATTCTTTCAAATTTGTGGGACTTATTTTTTTATGACTCACAGTAACGTCAGGTTTTATAAATGTTCAGTGTGCACATGAAAAAATCCATATTTTGCAGCTTTTGATCAGCTGTTTTACATATGTTCATTAGATCAATTCTGCTATGTTGTTTAAATTTATATATTTTTACTGAATTTTTGCCTAGCATTTATGAAAGCGATAAGTTAAAATACCCTACTATGATTTTGGATTTGCTTATTCCAGTTATGTCAATTTTTATCTTATAGAGTTTGAAGCAATATGATTAGGTGCATCCAAATTTAGAGATGATTTATATCCCTGGTGAATTGAACCATTTTAAAAAATTATTTTAAAGTGTTAAACCGTTTCTGATAATGTGTTTTGCCTCAATGTCTGCTTAACTGATATCAATAGAGTTATATTAGCTTTCATTTGGTTAGTGTTTGCATGGTGTGTTCTTGCAACCTTTTGGAATCCTTATATTATAAATGTCTCTTCTGTAAATAGGATGTAGTTTTGTTTTGTTTTGTTTTAATCCACTCTGACAGTCTTTACCTGTGAATTGAAACATTTAGTCTATTTATATTTAATGTAATTGCCTGTGTATTTGGGGTTAAGTGAACCACCTTACTCTGTAGTTTTATTTTTCCTAGATTTTCTTTCTTTGTGTTCTTTTTTGAGTTATTTTCTTTCCCATTTTAATGGAATGCTGAAATAACTTTTCCCATTAATTTGGAAATCATACACTCTTTTACCATTCTTTTATTGATTACACTAGATGACAACTTGCGTATTAGACTTATCTGAGTCTAATGTTAATTGGTACTTTTATCATCTTCCCAGACAATGCAAGAACCTTAGAACTCTTTAAATCTGTTTATTTCTCACCCAACTATATGCTATCGTTGTTGGATTTTAATGATATATCAGTGTTAAATCCCACAAGAAAGTATTGATTTATACAGCCACTGTCATTAAATATACAGTTAACCCTTGAACAACATGGGGGTTGAGGGGGCCAACCTCCTGCACAGTCAGAAATCTGAATATAACTTTACAGTCACCCCTCCCTATATGTGGTTCCATATCCACGGATTCAGTCAACTGTGAATTGTTTGGTACGTATTTATTGGGAAAAAAGTTTATTATAAGTGGACGTGTGCAGTTCCAATCCATGTTTTTCAAGGGTCAAATGTATATACATTTTTTACTCTTATCATTGCTTTTTATCTTTTTTCCTGCACTTTCAAGCTTTCATTTGGGATCATTTGTTTCTTGGACCAAGGAATACCATTTCATATTTTTTTAAGTTGTTCTACTCTTGGTTAATTCCTTCAACTTTTGTTTGTCTGGGCCCAGAAATTTAGGTTGGAAGTTGCTTATTTCAGCACGTTGAAGGGACTTTTCCATTGTCCTCTTGTTTATATCATTTCTTTTATAAAGTTAACAGTATTGGGCTTCCCTGGTGGCGCAGTGGTTGAGAGTCTGCCTGCCGATGCAGGGGACACGGGTTCGTGCCCCGGTCTGGGAAAATCCCACATGCCGCGGAGCGGCTGGGCCCGTGAGCCATGGCCGCTGAGCCTGCGCGTCCGGAGCCTGTGCTCCGCAACGTGAGAGGCCACAACAGTGAGAAGCCCGCGTACCACACACACACACACAAAAAAGTTAACAGTATTTTAATGTGTATTTATTTTCTACTAGCCACTTTTAAAGATTTTGTTTGTCTTTTGTTATTAGCAGTTTTCCTATGATATACTGAGGGCTGGTTGTCTTTCTATTCTTCCTGCTTGGTGTCTGCAGATCTTGAATCTATAGCTTGCTACCTTTCATCGTTTGGAAAATTCTCTTCAAATCTGCTTTTGCATAATTCTCTGTCCTTTTGGAACTCCATTTACATGTATTTGACCTTTAATTATGTAGTCTATACTTTAATTACTCCTTTCTCTATAATCTCTTTGTATTTTTCTCCTATTTTCTTTTCACCTATTTCCCAGTTTATTATTTCTCTGATTTTGAGTTATTAATTTCATTATTGCGTTTTTCAGTTCTACAGTTTCTATTTGGTTCTTTTTAAATTCTGCTGTGTCTTTTTATATTTTTCTGTTCTCTGTGAAATTCTCAGAGTTGTCTTTTCATTACCCTGAACATTTTAAACATAATTATGTTAAGCTTTACATCTAATGAATTCTTAATCTGCAGACCCTATGGGCCTCTTTCTATTGTTGGTTATTTCTGTTGATGCCCATTCATGTTGCCCTGCCTTGTTTGCTCATTTATTTATTTATGCTGTATACTCACATCCAAGGTAACTCTTATTTCAAGAACAGATCAACTCTTTATTCTTTTTTTAAAATATTTATTTATTTTTGGCTGCATCAGGTCTTAGTTGCAGGATGCGGGATCTTCATTAGGATCTTTGTTGCGGCATGCAGGATCCTCCGCTGTGGCATGCGGGCTATCTAGTTGTGGCCTGTGTGCTCAGTAGTTGCAGCGCATGGGCTTAGTTGCCCCACGGCATGTGGGATCTCAGTTCCCTGACCAGGGATCAAACCTGTGTCCCCCACACTGGAAGGTGGATTCTTAACCACAGGACCACCAGGGAAGTTCCTCTTATTTCTTAAGTTACGGTCTTTTGGGTCCCAGCCCAGAATGTGGGAGTTTTGCTAGAGTCCTCCAACATTGGCGTTCTTGGACCCCACGTTCATCTCCCTAACCCTGCAAGGCTGTCCAAAGTGCTGTTTAGATGCCTGACCTCCTGTTGCGGAATCAGTAAACATTCCCAGGATTGCTAGTAATCCAAACGCCTGGATTACTACTCTGGTTTCTGTTTCCTCCTGCACCTTGGCATAGAAATTCATCACTGCCTCTTTTGCTTTCTGGTGACTTCAAGAAGATATGTTTTATATTTTGACTAATTTTTCACTTGTTGGCAAGAGATTTGTCAGCATTACCTTGTCCACCTTTACTCCTTTCTCTACTAGCTCTTCATCCACTTTCATATGGCTTCTTCCTCATTTCACTGAGACCGAGTTTATTAATTTTTTCACCAGCATCCTTGATGTTGCCAAATCAAATGGACACTTTTCAGTTCTCATGCTTCTCATCTTCTCAGCAGCAATTTGACATAGTTAACTATTCCTGTTTTGTAATACTTTGTACACCTTAAGATTTTCCACTGTCTGAAAACATTCCTCAGTCTGTTTTTCTAACACTTTCTCTTCTATACAATCTGTTTTTCCTTTGTACATTTCTTACAAAAATTTTTTAACAAATGCATAAATGTGATCATAAATGCTTTCTTTTTAAAAATTGAAATCTTGTTTTTTTTTCTTGAATTTTGTTTGGTTATCCCCACCCCACTGTCAGCCTCATTCTCTGTCCCCGTTAGGTAGCTCATGCCACCTGTTTCTAACCTTTCATATTTCTCTCCATGCTTGTATAATCGTATACAGAAAAAGATATATACACACACACACATTATACAAGGTGTCTATTTTTCTTTTTTTTTTTTACACAATTGGACTATATTATGCCCACTTTTCTGCAACTTGCTTTTATTTTGGTTTACTGTATTTTTTTTTTTTTTTTTTTGCGGTACGTGGGCCTCTCACCACTGTGGTCTCTCCCGTTGCGGAGCACAGGCTCCGGATGCGCAGGCCCAGCGGCCATGGATCACGGGCCCAGCCGCTCCGCGGCATGCGGGATCCTCCCAGACCGGGGCACGAACCCGCGTCCCCTGCATCGGCAGGCGGACTCTCAACCACTGCACCACCAGGGAAGCCCTACTGTAAGTATTTTTATTCAAAAATACTTTAAGGAAATCTCTCCAGTTCATTCTTCTAAATGGCTGAATTGTAGTTAATGGTGTATAATAATTTATTCAATCATTTCTCTGTAGGTAAGCATTCACAATTTCCAGTTTTTTCCCCCCACTATGCACAATGCTGCAGTAAACATCCTTGTAAAAATATCCTTATGCTGATACTGAAGGCTTTGTTTTTATGGGATAGATTCCCAAAGAGAAGGGTGTGTGAGAGGTGTGTGTGTGTATGAGTTGTGTTTTTAAAAACTTTATAAGTACGCTTTAAAATCTTTACTGAAATTTAAGCATTCATACAGAACATAACATACAGACAGAAAGGTAAAAATCATATTGGTATATAGCTTCATTAATTTTCACAAAGTGAATACATCTTTGTAAACGGCATTCACATCAAAAATAGAAAATTACCTCTATCCCAGAAATTTCTCTCGTGCTCCTAGTTACTAACTACCCCCTAAAGTGAGCATTATGTGGACTTCTAAGACTATGTATTAGTTTCTGCCTGTTTTTGAGCTTTATATAAATGGAACTTTCAATTTAATAAATTGCTTTCCTAAGAACTTACTTATTTTCATCACCAAAGTGTGAAGGGGTACCCTTTCTTCCATATCTCAGTCAGTAATATGTCATTGCTCTTTTAAATATTTTTTGCTGTTTTCATTGTTAAAATAATACCCCCAGCTATAAATTAATTTGAGCATTTAAAAGATATATTTGTTGGCTATTTGGATTTCCTTTTCTGTAAATAGACTATTAACATCCTTTATCCATTTTACAATTAGCCTGACTTTTCTTATCAATTTTTAAAAGCTCTTTATATATATGTTGGACTTTGTCATCTACATTATAAGTGTCTTCCCCATATCTGTTGTTTGTTTATTGACTTTGCTTATGGTATCTTTTACCATACAACTTTTAAACTTCTAGATAATCAGATAGGTTGTTGTTTGATAGCTTCAGGATTTTCTTACTTAATGAAGATCTCCCTTGCCTAAATGCTGTAGCCCTTCAGGGTTTAACCGTCCCTTCTTTTTTTCTCTTTCTACAACCTTCCTAGGTGATGTTATTCATTTCCATTGCATGAAACCTCTTGTATATGTTAATGATGCTCACAGGTATATCTCCATCCCAGACCTCTCCTCTGAGCTGCAGTAATACAAATCTCACTGCCGGCCATCTGTGAGGGGCGTGTTAGGTCCTGGGGGATACAGCAGTATGCTGTCCCTGCCCTCAGAGCTTGTTAGAGGATATATTGTGTGAAATGGAAGGGATGACTGGGATACTTACTGATCTACTGCACATTTTGTACTGCTTCGAGGGAAAGACTACAGTCAAAGGACTACATATCTATTAGAAAATGAAGACAACAGAAAAATAAGTAAAAGAAATGAAAAGGTAATTCTTGGAAAAGGAAGCCTGAATGGCCAATAAACATGTAAGACACTCAACTAGTAATCAGAGAAAATTCAAAAGATACACCATTTTATTTATTTATTTAGGCCGCATCCCACAGCTTTCAGGATCTTAGTTCCCTGACCGGGGATTGAACCCGCACCCTCGGCAGTGAAAGCGTGGAGTCCTAACCACTGAACCACCAGGGAATTCCCATGACATACCATTTTAAAAAAAACGATTGGATTGGCAAAACTCTGAAATCCTGACTGTATCAAGCTTTGAAGATTCGAGGTAAAGAATTCTGCTCGTCAGGGCTTCCCTGGTGGCACAGTGGTTGAAAGTCTGCCTGCCGATGCAGGGGACGTGGGTTCGTGCCCCGGTCCGGGAAGATCCCACATGCCACGGAGCGGCTGGGCTCGTGAGCCATGGCCGCTGAGCCTGCCCGTCCGGCAACGGGATAGGCTACAGCAGTGAGAGGCCCGCGTACCACAAAAAAAAAAAAAAGCTGCTGGCCAAAGTTTATAATGGTACAACCACCTTTGAGAGCAATTTGGCAAATCTTTAATATGATTTGCACTACTCTTTCATTCAGCAATTCTACTTCTTAGCATACCTAAAGCAGTGCTTCTCAATCCTTGATGTACATACAAATCACCATGGGATCTTATTAAAACCCAGATTCTGATTCGGTAGGCTGGAAAGATCTGAGATTCTTAATTCCTAACAAACTCCTAGGTGATGTCATTGCTGCTGGTCCAGGGACACACTTTAAACAGCAAAGCCCTAGAGAAACTGGAGCATATTCTCAAGGGACACACAGAGACACAAAGATGTTCATTAGAGCTTTGATGGTATAATGATCATCTGAAAACTACTGAGGCGAGTGGATGGCTAAATTCATATGGTTGAATGCAAGAGTTAAAAGGAACTGGAGTTACATGTACCAACCTAGATCAATCTCAAAATCAATATTGAATGGAAAAACAAGTTGCAGGAAGGATTCATAGAATATAACATTTAAAATTTTAAGTAATACTGTATTTTTTTAGGGATATATACCTACACAGTTAATACAGACTTGCATGGGAATGGTAAACATCAAGTTCACGATAGTGATTACTTTGGCAAGGGAGGGGTATGGGAATAGCAAGGGTATATGGCTCTTCAGTTGTATTTTAATGCCTTACTTATTAAACTGGATGATAGGTAAACCCAGTTAAATAATACAAGTGTTTGTTTTATTATTTTCTATTTTTTCTACATTTAAAATATCTCATTAAGCAAAACAACAAAACAAATAGCCTTATTTTTTAGGTTGGAGAAACAGAGGCTCAAGAACTTAACCTTTGGTGCCGAACTTCAAACCCAGGCTGTACACCTTCCTCGTGACCCTGCTGGGTTTTTTGTTTGTTTGTTTGGCTGCACCGCAAGGCTTGTGGGATCTTAATTCCCTGACCAGGGATTGAACCTGGGCCCTTGGCAGTGAAAGCGCTGAGTCTTAACCACTGGACTGCCAGGGAATTCCCCCAAGTTGCTTTAAATTAACAAAAGAAAAAACATGGGTTCACCAAGTCAAAGGCAAACTACATTCTCAAGGTTTGGTCTCCAAAAGACTGAATCAAACTGTATCCCCATGTGTTTGCTGAGGAACATAATAACACACTGCAAAGTACAGTTCTGACTGCTAATAGCTAGAGTTCAAAACAAAGTGCCTAAAAATAATTGCTTTGCTTTTGGACATGGCACAAAACATTTTTTGTACCAGATAAAATATGGCCATTAAAAGTCGCCCTTTAGGGGCTTCCCTGGTGGTGCAGCGGTTAAGAATCCGCCTGCCAATGCAGGAGACATGGGTTCGAGCCCTGGTCCGGGAAGATCCCACATGCCGCGGAGCAACTAAGCCCGTGCGCCACAACTACTGAGCCTGTGCTCTAGAGCCCACGAGCCACAACTGAGCCTGTATGCCGCAACTGCTGAAGACCGCACGCCTAGAGCCCATGCTCCACAATGAGAAGCCACTGCGATGAGAAGCCCGCGCACTGCAACGAAGACCCAACACAGCCATTAAATAAATAAATAAATAAATAAATAAATAACGTCCTTTATTCAAGGGAAATGAAAACGACCACACCCAAACACTTGAAAGCAAACCCCCAAATGAGTTTAAGCCTCAGAAGAGTCCCTCTTAGTTCATTCATGTCCTAATCTTCCAGTGGCAGTGAAGGAAGGCTGGGGGGTGGCATGGGGAGAGCAGGGGGATGATTTCTATACATGTGGTATGCTAACCTTCCAGTCGTAAGACTTCAACTAAATGTCAGAGTAGGTAACTCACAGGCTAATTTTAATATGCTCTGCTACCACGCATGTTGCCTGCCAGGGCCCTGCCTGTCTGAGCCACGTTCCCTCGCTGCTGTCCTGCCCCTCAGTTCCTCGTGCCTCATGTTAGAGCGTGGCTGTGCCTCTGTTCTGCCCCAAATCTTAGAAATACGTGAGCGGCAGGAAGAAGGTAGTACAGCACGTGGGTTTTAGCGTCAGAAAAACCTGGGTCTAAATCCTGCCTGTTCCAGTACAGAACAGCTCACTAAGCTTGAGACGATGTCTCCAGGCCAGTGCTGTCCAGTCAGACTTGGTATGATGGTGGAAATGCTCTGTATCTGCACTGTCCAGTGTGGTGGCTGCTAGCTCGTGTGACTGCTGAGGACCCGACATGTGGCTGGTGTGGTAGAGGAATTTTTAATTGTTTCATTTTAGTTAATTTAACTTAAATAGCTACATGACTAATGGCTACCCTAGTGGACAGAGCAAGTCTAGAAAATGGAGAATTCTCCCTCTTATGGAGGATCCCCATGTGATAATGGACATGAAATATCCCGATAAAAGGCTCTACTATTAAACCATGTCCTGCTCTAAAAGACCTTCAGAAACGAGTACTGACACAATCTGGACCACTTCCCATACTGAGGCGGCATCTCTGTGAATCTGCCTGGGTGGGTGTGCTTCAGTCACAAAGCGCTAACACTGGTGCTAGCTACCTCCACACAGGTGTGCAACTCTTTCTAAACACTGCCTGGCAATGCAACTAATGCTGTCTGGTGTAAAGAAGTTTGCTTCTTCCTTTTTTTTTTGTCCTGATCATGCTGATTAAACAACTGGATTTTCAGAAACCTATTTTTTTTTCAGAAACCTATTTTTAATTAAATTCTTACGTGACACTCTTTGACATCTCCTTAACATTGTTTCCAGATAGAAAATGTTTCCGTTAAACTAATAATATCATTGTATACCAACTGCTTTAAACTAGACAATCTATCTGCACAGGTTAAAAATATACAAAGACATCCATTTTAAGAAACAAATCAAGCAGCACCAATTTCATTTTATAGCATTTATTACAGTAAAAGTTGCTCTTGTAAAACACTAGTGATTTTTGGTCCGTATCTTATTTTCCATTTGATGTTAAAACATTTTACATTATTTACAAAATAAATTGCAATATTTATGATACATTTTTTTTTCTTGACCTTTGGAACATTACAGTTTCAGGTAACTAAAAAATAAAAACATGGCGACTAGATGTACTGAAAAGTACATACTGAACGTATTTAATAACCACAGTAATTTAAAAGCCCTGATCTTTACTTCTTAAGATTCATTAACATGAAGTCATTCAGGAATCTCTGGGATTTCTCTATTATCCACAATGAGAGTATGAATAATCCCTTCTTTCCGCTTCCCACTACTGACAGCCTTTATGTAACAGTCATGGTTCCCAATACTGAAGTGAGTTTCAGTCCCGTCATCTACAAACTCACCCTGGGCAAACAAAAGAAGGAGGAATTAGTGTTCCAGAAACATTTATCTTTGTCTAGAGCATTAACATCACCCAAAAAGGGAGGTATAATGAAGTACATATTAGTTCAATGTTAAACTTTGCAAGATTAAAGTTAGAAGCTTGTATTTAGATGCTTTTACGTCTCTTTTATGAAGGTTTCTTATTTGTACCCCCTACAATCTTTAAGAATCTTAAGTTTCAGAGAAAAAAAAAAGTGTACCTAATGGCTATGTGTCTATAACATATACTATGTAGACAATGTAGACCATTTTCAAAAGTAAAAATAATAAACCTGATAGCAAACATTTATTAGTGATTTATTCTATACAAAGAATGGTTTACATGCATTATTTTATCGCATCCTCACAATAACCTGATTGGAGTACGATTACTATCCACATTTGATATGTGAGGAAACTGAGGCACAGAGTGGTTAAATTACCTGCTGAAGGCCCCAGTCAGTAAGGGATGGAGTGTTCTTAACCACTCTGAACATCTGATTCCCCAGTGTATAAGGTGGCTTACAATAAATACATAAAAAATAACATAAAACCAAACACTACTGAGTCTAGACTTGCTCTGTCCAGTACAGTAGCCACTGGCCACATGTGGCAACTGAGCATGTAATGAGGTGGGTCTAAAATGAGATACTCTGTTAAGGGTAAAATATACACTGGATTTGGAAGACTTAGTATGAAACAAAGAATGTAAAATGACTCAGTAGAAACTTTTTATATTTATTACATGTTAAATGATAATATTTTTGATATACTGATTTAAGTCAAATTTTTATTAAGATGAACTTCACTGTAAAAATTCTGAAATCTGGCTACTAGAAAAGTTATATATGAAGCTCATATCTGTGGCTCATATTTCTTTTTTTTTTTTTTTTAAAGTTAAGACTTTATTTATTTTTGGCTGTGTTGGGTCTTCGTTGCTTCGTGTGGGCTTTCTCTAGTTGTGAGCAGTGGCTACCCTTCGTTGCAGTGCGCGGGCTTCTCATTGCCGTGGCTTCTCATTGTGGAGCATGGGCTCTAGGAGCACGGGCTTCAGTAGTTGTGGCTCGCAGGCTCTAAGAGCGCAGGCTCGGTAGTTGTGGCACACGGGTTTAGTTGCTCCGTGGCATGTGGGATCTTCCCAGACCAGGGCTCAAACCCGTGTCTCCCGCATTGGCAGGCGGATTCTCAACCACTGCGCCACCAGGGAAGCCCCTGTGGCTCATATTTCTATTGAAGAGCACTGATCTAGAGTAAAAAGACAGGGGCCAAGTGGTACGGAGAAGGAAGGAAGAACAGGAGGCTTAGAGGATAAAAGTGAATTATGCAAGGAAGCACCATCAGACTCACAACTTGGCTATGAGCTTCCTGGCAGCCAAAGCAGACAGAGCAAGGCCCCGTAGCTAACATTATCTAACCAAAGAAAGCACAGGAGGCATCAGAGAGGGAAGCTTTTTCTTCGCTCTGGGAAGAATCTGGCCAACACGGAGGTGTACTGACCACAAGGACTGGGGGTGCTGGCCCTGGAGTCTAGTGTGTTCTTTTTACCCCTTTTCACATTGAGCTTTGAAAAAATCCCTCAGGTCATACTTCTGTAAAAATCAATTTAGAGGGCAGAGGAAGGGTTGAATAATACAATCCTTGTCAGTAGCTTCTTGGTAATTTGACAGATACATGGTCTTGGTCACGATGCTTTGAGATGAAAAGGAAATGGAGAAAATAAGCTGTAACTCACAGGCAGCAAGAGCTGGTGTGCATAGTGCTGGGGAAGACTGCCCAGCAAACTAGGTCGTAGTTACAATGAGGAGGCAACTGGGGGAGACAGAGCTATTGTCCAAACACTTGTGCTTTCTTGTCAATTACTGAGGAACAAAGACATTGTGGATGGACATTATTTTCAACTCCCTACTTATTTACAACCACATTCTTAAGTCTCTCTTTACATTTGCACTGGAGAATTCCTGGAGGGTGGAAGGAATGTGATCCCAAACTGCAGACTCTCCATCTAGGGAATTCCAGGGTAGGAAAGAGAGAATAGGAAGGACTAGTAGATGTGGCATCGGGCACACAGTAGGCATGGAAACTTAAGCTGGTCCAAAAGGAGACATAAAATACTGAAGAGCTCTCCAAGCCTCTCTGCATAAAAGTCTCGATGGGTAGGTTTAACCCAGAGGGTGGATCAAACTCTGGAGGATCAATTTTGAGTGAGCCCTGGTTACATTTCCCTTCAAGAATTAAAACTAGGATTAATAAAGAGAAAAGCATTAATCGTTGTAACCTTTGATTTCTGGCTTGGGCACTTCCTTAGAAGCAGATTGGCTATAAGACCCAGCTAGTCTGCTGAATACATTCATCCCAGACCTTCCCTCCAAGCACATCTCCTCACCTTCCCAGACCTTACAACAGAGAAGGGAGATAACAGCAGCAACCACAACCTGCAACTAGCTAAACTGTGCCAGGGGAAGAGAGCTTCTCACGATCTCTAGCCCTGGTGTTCACGTCTGAAGCCATGAAAGGGGACACCAGGGCTGGTATACCACCTGCTTGCCAGCTGACCCCAGAACACATGGGAATTTCCACCCAAAAATTTCAGCTCCTGCTTCCACACTCCCAGCTGTCCAGGACCACCTCCTCTGCTTCACTTCCTCCCCTGCTGTACATACCACTATTATTTCCTTCCCACTTGAGATGCACTCCTATATTCATCCCACCACAGCCCTAACAGTGCAAGCAGCAAAAGCCCAACACACTGGGGTTTGGATGGGGATTTCATTGTGCTCGGCTTCAATGGGTGGGGTAGCCTCTTAGCACTGCTACTCTACAAATTCCACTTGTCTTCTGGGGTTCGTGACAGTACCCTTTCCTACCTGCCTTCGTGTCACCTGACATTGTGTGCATCGTTTCTTTTTCACAGTCTTTGCTTTTAGAAAAGTACTATCTGCTTTTTGAGTGTATGGTGTAAAGCCTTCCTATTCAGAGTGTGACCTGTGGACCAGCAGCTCTGGCAACAACTGAGGACGTGTTAGAATATGCACTTCAACAAGATCCCAACTGATTCTATGCATGCAAGTTTGAGAAGCAGTGGTATAAAGCAACTCTTTAACCTGGATAAACACAGGAGGACTCAACCTTTGGGGAGGACTTTTTTTTCTTTCTTTTTTTTTTTTTACAAACCCTTTTGTCGAGGACTTTCAATAAGTTTGCAGCAAGGGAGCTGCTCTGCTAGGTACGAAACCCAGACCCAAAAGGAGATCATCTTTGAATGGTTTAGCACCAGGGTCCTCATGAAACGGGCGTGATGGGCGAGGGGGCGCCACCTTTCTAGCCGCGCGCCCGTGTCCCAGGACGAAGGATTCTCCGCACCGGACCCCGGTCCCGACGTGCAGCAGGTTGTGCTGTGCTGCACCGCGCCGGGGAGGATTTTGTAAATGTGGGAACTCTTTTCAGGGTAGAGGCTGGTCCAGGAGAGGAAAGGTAGAGTATGAGCTTGGTGCCACACATAAGTTGTTACCAAACTCTCACTGCCCCAGGCACTGCCCAGGAAAGTTCTTCAGATTTTGGAGTCAGTATTACTTCATCTCTTTTTTGTTTTTAACCAAGAGGACCTTCATTACTTATAAAATCTCCAGTTAGGAAACACAGCAACATTTCAATGGTCACTCACACACATGGTGAGAGTAATCAAAAGGTCAACTTACTGCTGTCTCCATTTTTTTACCATTGCACCATACATCCATAGTGTCTTTTTCTGTAAAAGTAACAGATGAAAAAAAAATTATAATCTGTGATTTAAAGTTAACACTTTATTATTTTAAGAAGAGTCTGTTACACTGGATTTTGAAAACTCCATTAATTCCATTCATGGCTTTGAAATTCTTCCAAATTTGAAGAAACTGTGTTTATCTTTTGTTCGCAGACGAAATAAAAATGAAAGCAATCTTTTAAGAAAAAATCATGATCCCAATACAAATTAATGAAGACTTGTTAAAGAAAATCTTTAAAGGAGGATGCAGACAAATGAATGCGAAGAGGGACCTTTCCACACAGAGTATCTTTTTTTTCATATCATCTGAAATGTTTTAATAAAATTTTAAGGTCTGGTTGTGAATCAAAGAAGGGTTTACACACTCCCAGGATTACAATATATACAAATATATTGTAATATATTACAATATATTTAGGATACCAATATATTTTAGCAAATTAAAGAGTGCTTTTGGCCTTTAAAAAACATACGTACTTTAAGTAATGCAATATTTGACCTTATCCCTTTTTTATTTTTTTATTTTTTGGATTATAGCAAGTATTGCTTTTCTTTTTTTTTATTGGAGTATAGTTGATTTACAATGTTGTGTTAGTTTCAGGTGTACAGCACAGTGATTCATTTACACACACACACACTTTTTCAGATTCTTTTCCCTTATAGGTTATTACAGAATATCGAGTAGAGTTCCCTGTGCTATACAGTAGGACCTTGTCATTTATCTATTTCATATATAGTAGTGTGTATTTGCTAATCCCAGACTCCTAATTTATCCCTCCTAGAATGTCCTTTAACATCAGTGACTAGATGATTCCTCCTGCCTCTCACTAACCCGACTGGATGATGGCACAAAGAGACTGCCAAAAAAGGCTACCTTGCTGTTCATACAGGATAGATAGCAATTTAGCCTTAAATTTCATACTGGATAGCACAATAATCTCTATTCATTTTGTTATGGTTTCACTTTGAGGAAAATTACTGGATCATAAGAAAAAAATATAGGCATAGTACTTGACAGACTGTTCAGATCACAGTGCTGACATGATAGAGCAAAATGCTGCCACGATACACTTGGGCATTAGCTAAGCGGCCGCAGCTCACTCCAGGGAGGTGTGTACATGTGTGCGCGTGTCACAAACGCATATGCATTTTGGGGAAGGATCCCTAGAGCCACTTGTGAATGTCAATGTCCCAGGGAGTGGCAGGTGGGAGGACTGCACTCATTAAGCAGCCAGAAGACGAGCTTTGGGTGTTATAACGAAGACTAGAGAGAAGCGGGACCTGTGTGTGCATACGGAGCCCAGGGGTCAAAACCTGCCTGGGCCCCAATGTTCACTGCAGCACTATTTACAATTGCCAGGTCATGGAAGCAATGGATAAAGAAGATGTGGTGCATATATACAATGGAATATTCCTCAGCCATAAAAAGGAATGAAATTGGGTCATTTGAAGAGACATGGATGAACCTAGAGACTGTCATACAGAGTGAAGTAAGTCAGAAAGAGAAAAACAAGTATCGTATTTTAACGCATATATGTGGAATCTAGAAAAATGGTACAGATGAACTGGTTTGCAAGACAGAAATAGAGACACAGATGTAGAGAACAAACTTATGGCCACCAAGGGGAGAAAGGAGGGGTGGTGGTGGGATGAATTGGGAGATTGGGATTGACACATATACACTAATATGTATAAAATAGATAACTAATAAGAACCTGCTGTATAAAAAATTAATTAAATTTAAAAATTCAATTCAAAAAAAAAATTACATGCTTTCTTCTGGTAATTGTTTGCATTTAAATTTCAAATCATTAAAAAGTACTATTCACGGGCTTCCCTGGTGGCGCAGTGGTTGAGAATCTGACTCCTAATGCAGGGGACATGGGTTCGAGCCCTGGTCTGGGAGGATCCCACATGCTGCAGAGCAACTAGGCCCATGAGCCACAACTACTGAGCCTGCGCGTCTGGAGCCTGTGCTCTGCAACAAGAGAGGCCCCGCGATAGTGAGAGGCCCGCACACCGCCATGAAGAGTGGCCCCCGCTTGCCACAACTAGAGAACGCTCTCGCACAGAAACGAAGACCCAACACAGCAAAAACAATAAATTAATAAACTCCTACCCCCAACATCTTCTTAAAAAGAAAAAAAAAGTACTATTCATATTAAAAAAAAAAAAAAACCAAACCCGCCTGGGTGTCAAGGCTGGATGCCTTGACACTGACAAGCCGTCTACTCCAGGAACACGGTCTCTTCTCCCTGCACCTCGAGATGTGAGCCTCATTTAGAGAGTGGAGAAAGGACTTTGAACTGGGCTAGAAGGAAAGAGAAGAGCAGAGGGGCCCAGGAGGTATGGGAGGGGAAGCCCAATGGCAGCCTGAGTGGGGAGCATCTACGGCCACAGTTGTGGGGAAAACCAGCTCAGCCACCTGGATCAGAGCACAGGGTGCTCAAATAAACCATGACGGTGGTGACAATCGGAATTTTATTTAGTGGGCCAACTGAATGTGTACATGTACTCAGATTTTCTATAATAGCTTTTATTAACATGCCTCTGAAGAACATTGCTAATCCAGAAGCCATAAAAGAAAAGGGGTAAGTAAATCTGACTACATGAAAGTAAAAAAGATTTCTGCATGATTAAAAAAACCCATGCATACGTATAAGCAAAGTCATATAATAAATGACAGACTGGGAAAAATACTTGAAGCTCACAATACAAAGAGCTAATTTTAGTAACAGAAGGACTCCTAGCAATCAAGGAGAGAAAGACCAACAACCGAAGAGAAAACAGGTCAAAGGACACGTACAGGCATTATCAGAAAAGAAACACAAAAGGACCTTAAACACATGAAAAGAGGCTCAACCTCACCCAATTCTGAAAGAGGCAAATAAAAAACATGCTGAAATACCATTTTTCACCTAAAAGTAAAGTAGCTGGTGAGCCACTACATTTCTAAACACAACACTGTAAAATTCTGGAATATAAAGATGAGCCCCCAAAAGCTTCCAGAAAGAAAAAACTAATGAGATTCAGACTGGCATAGAACTTCTCATTCAAAACAATGGAGAATAGAAGACAATGGAACAAGGCTTTCAAAATTTCTCAGGGGAAAAAAAAAAACACATTTTAAAGCTAGAACTCTATACTCCACAAAAGTATCAACTTCGTATAAGGTTCATATAATATTTAGCTCCTAGACACCCTTTATTAGGAAATCACTTAAGGATATTTTCCAGTAAACAAAGGTAAAACTGGCAGCTGTGGGATTCAATAACTGATGGAACTAAAGCCAGGGTTCCATGAAAGCAAGCCCAGGACAGCCACTGGGCAGCAGGCCTGGGAAGCAACTATCTAGTTTTGAACAGGAAGTCAACAGACGCCCAAGAATACTGTCATTAAGCATGAGAAGTTTTCAAAGCAATAGATAATAGGAGTAAAAAATGCAAACAGACATTAGGCACATGAGCAAAGAAGATATATTTCCCTTTCCAACAAGAAAAGAGAAAAGCCACCAGAAGAGCCCAGAAAAACAAATGACTTAAAAAAAAAAAAAAAAAAAAAAAAAAGGGCCCAA
>NW_020173725.1:588869-646931 GCF_003031525.2 Neophocaena asiaeorientalis asiaeorientalis | reverse complement strand
AACCCCCAAAAAAAAACCGAAAAAAAAAAAAAAAAAAAAAAAAAAAAAAAAAAAAAAAAAACAAGGTCCAATTGTGAAGTAAACAAAAAATGAGGTACAATTTTGAGAAACTGGTAGATTATAGAACAGAAAACTCACTTGACCTTGACACTGAAAACAACTTCCTTTGAGTGGCACAGGGGGTGTGACAATAATATAGAGAAAGAATGTAACCATGGCCCACTCCAAAAATATTTACAAAATCACAATAATATAAATGTTATTTATTGATTTTTAATTTTAGAATCAACCTATAGAAAAAACACAGGAGAACACAGTTATGGCTACAGAACAGAATAAAAATATTAACTACTCTGATGATGTCAAAGAAAAGGTAGAGAAGACAGAAGTTGAAGATGGTAAAGGTGGGAGAGGAGCAGCGGGGGAAGTATATGTTCACAGCCTCATCTTACTCAACAGGGGATGAAGTAAATTTGAAAGCTGATGATGAAGATGGTGGTAGTGGTAGCAGAGGCATGAGTTTTTTACAGTCTCCAAATTTCCCCTGCTAAAACAGACAGGGCAACAGAACAGAACCAAAGACCCGATGGACAGTATCTACACCACAAACTCTACAGTACCAATAGGTGGGGGAACCACCGGCAACTCCAAGACCGTAGCTGTAGTATCAGCAACCATGCAGAAGGAAGCAGAGGGAAGCAGCAGAGCCTCTGGTGGACCTAAGAATCCCCAGACAGCAGTCCCGGTTCTAACTGGAGCATTCGAAGTGGGTATGTGTGAAGAGCAGCTGAACTATAAGGGGTTTTACATCCTGACAGTGGATGGGGTGTGGGAGCAGCGGGAGGGGTCTGAAAGGGCTACAGCAGTCTGGGCCCCAGGAACCCTCAAACCAACCCGCCGAAGCTCCCTTCCAGTACAAACCCCACACGGAGGTGGGAAGACAATCCAAACTGAGCACCCAGGGAAATGAGAGTAAAAGAGAAAATCTAGAAAAAACAGGGTAAGGAAACAGCAGCCATCTCAGAAAATGTGCCCCAATGATTTTTAACATCATCCAAAAATGACAGAAAAGGGAACTCAAGAACCTGAAGTTTAAAAAGCTACACAAAACCACACTCCCTTCTATAAATTCAGAAAAACTAAGATCATATAAGAATTATCAAAGAGAGGTACTGAGCTCTAGGTCCACACAAAATTCTAAGAAAAAAGAACAGACTGCCATCATTATAGATAATAGAAGTATCAGAAAGACATGCTTACATGAAAGGTAAAGCTGTAAAATACTATTTCAAAACGAGCTGAAAGAAATTAAGAAAATCATACAAGATATGAAAGTGACTAAACAATGATTAGAGAAACTGAGAAATGAAGTATAGAACTCAGTAAAAATTAGAAATAAAAATAATTTCATAAATGAGGACTCAACTAAAAGGAACACAAAACAAACATAATAAATAATTCCTTAATAGAAACAGAAAATGAAGAGGAGGAAAATTTTTTAAATCAAAAGAAATAAAGATGACAGTACAAGTCACAGGCTGGAAGAAAATAACTGCAAAACGTATCCGATAAAGAACGTGTATCTAAATATCTTTGTTACATTTTTAGAATTATTGACTGACAAGAAGTATTTAAATGGCAACCTAGACATAGTCTTTTAAATATAACTGAAGCCAAAATGGTTGAAAAAATTAATCTGCTTTTTTCTCATGATACGTAAATCTCATAAGGCACTAAAGTTATGGTTCCAACTTTTTTTAACTCGTTATCTAAAATATACTAAGAACTCTTAAAACTCAACAGTAGGAAAACAAACCACATCAATATTTCTTTTTTTTAAACCCAAGTTTATAATCCTCGAATCCATCACTATAAAATCTGGCTCTCATGGGCAAAAGCTCTATAGAAACAGCTCCCCAAAGAAGATACACAGATGGCAAATAAGCATATGAAAAGATGCTCAACACCACATATTATTAGGGACTTGCAAGTTAAAAGTGAGATATCACTACACACTTATTAGAATGACCAAAATCCAAAACACTGGCAACACTGCTGGCAAAGATGTGTAGTAACAGGAACTCTCACTCATTGCTGGGAGGAACACAAAATGGTACAGCCATTTTGGAAGACAATTCGGTGGTTTCCTATCCTCTTCAAGAAAAATTGACCCAATTTCTTTAATAAATAAACCATACACGAGTTTTTGGTTTCCTTTTTTTCCAACTATGTGCATTTATTACCTGATAAACATTTTTCATTCTTAAAAAAAAATTTTAAGGTATTTTCTAGCATTCAACTAGACTATATACTTTTTTTTTTTAAATAAATTTATTTATTTTTGGCTGTGTTGGGTCTTCGTTGCTGCATGTGGGCTTTCTCTAGCTGCGGCGAGCAGGGGCTACTCTTTGTTGCGGTGCGCGGGCTTCTCATTGTGGTGGCTTCTCTTGTTGAGGGGCACGGGCTCTAAGTGCAAGGGCTTCAGTAGTTGTGGCACGTGGGCTCAGTAGTTGTGGCTCGCGGGCTCTAGAGCACAGGCTCAGTAGTTGTGGCACATGGGCTTAGTTGCTCCGTGGCATGTGGGATCTTCCCAGACCAGGGCTCAAACCCGTGTCCCCTGCCTTGGCAGGCGGATTCTTAACCACTGCACCACCAGGGAAGCCCTGGACTATATACTCTTAAAAGACACAGACAAAGTCTCTTCATTTATGGATCCTCAAGGCCTGGTACACAAACTGCCCTTTAAGAGGTTCTCAATATTACCTAATAAATGAATCAATGAATTAATGAGATGATCTACATAGTCTTAACTTAGTGATATGAGAAGCAGGAAATACTAAGAGTAACCAGAAGAGTGAAAAGGTAGTAAATATTTGTCTTGCAAGTTTTGTAGGCCCAAAAGAAACTGAGAACACAGATGGCAATCTGTAATAGCAGAACTTAGCTCAAAGAGCAATGGCTTACTTTTTATTTTTTAATCTACTTTATCTGGACTGATGATTTTGATCTGTTGCAGTCCTAAACCTATTGCTATCTAGAGAAAAATTCCCTTTTTACTGATGAATCTTTAATTTCCAACTGCCTTTAGACGTAGTTTTAAAGAGAAATATCAAATAATAACAAATGTCTATATCAATATTTCTTTTTTTAAACCCAAGTTTATAATCCTCGAATCCATCACTATAAAATCTGGCTCTCATACTTTCCATATAAATCAGTCGATTTAATGAATACTTCATTTCCACAGGACACGTGAGAAATATAACTGCACTTAACATTCTCTCCTATTCAAAGCTCCCATAAAAGGTCTGGACAGTTAGAGGAACTAATTAAATGGCCACCATAAAAAGCCAACAAATTCTGCAGAAACGGCTCTCACTTACCCAGCACAACTCTAAAGTCCTCACCATCCAAATGTAATACCCAAGTATTGGTGGTTTTTGATCTGTTCTCCATATACTTCTTGAGACTTTTCCCATTAATTTCCAGAGTATATTCATAAGCGAAACCACTGACAGCATCTATATTTATGGTTGCTTTCATCTTTGAAGCTCCAACACAGAAGGTTTCTTTGCCCACTAATTTGAACATCCATTCTTTTCTTATCTCTTCCTAAGTAATAAAATATAAAAGTTGAAAACACATAAATGGAAGAAAATTTAATATTTTCACGATACAAAGGTTTTAGAAAATAAAGTCATTTTAAGTTTAAATATTAGATGTTATAGTCTATGAATTGCACAACTATTATTAGTTTACTTTGTATGGCAAAATGATACAGGCCAATATATAAAGATAACCACTGTAAGAGAAAAGCCTTGCATTCACATATGAAGAATCTACATTAGCAAAATCAAGCTTCCCTGTACACCATATTTTACGAAGTAGCAGTTTTTCCTACCTTCCCATCTACATATACCACTCGTTTGCCTGATGTGGTCCCATGTTCGAATTCAATCTTATGGACTCCATCACTTAAAGCAACATCCCAAACAGCTACGAGATCTGTCATTTTTTCCAGGCTGTAAGGAGGGCTAAGGGAATAAAATTAAGCAATTATAATAGGCCAAAACAGTAATAGAATAACCAATTAATCCTTCCAAGGTGAAAATATCAGATTTCAAAAAGCCCTGAAATTATAAAATATTAAAGTGATATTAGCTAAGAAAGCCTACTTACAGTACATGTAACTATCTTCTCCCTCTTATGCATTCTTCTTTTAAGATGAAATTACTATATATGGGTATATAGTCAGATAATTCCAAAGTCACCTTAATATAATAGGATTAAGAATCAGTCAGTTTATCCACGACAGTATTCTAAGCTAGGCCACAGAATAATGCTTGGAAAGGTCAGTAAAAAGTTTCTACTTCTCCCTCCCGTCACTTAAAAAGCACAGTATTTAATTTTGGTTTTACTTTTTCAGATCCAATCACTCTAAAGCAAGAATTCTCAAAACATTTTATACTTAAACCAATAACTAGGGATTAATTTTAACAAAAAAGGTTCTAATTTATAATACTAAGACTGAGGAAAAAAGAAGTCGTGGAAGAAATGTTCTATAATAGATATAGAAATGTTATGGAAGATAGTAATCTTGTCATTATTATAGGAAATCTTATTAAAAATATAAAGGATTCTGTTTTGTCAAGTTTCTGGCACAATTTAATATAAAATATATATTATATGTGTGTCCTATGTGAATAACCTGTTATGTATAATGAATATGTAACATATAAGTACTATTTTGATACTGATATAGATCTTTAGCTTTGAGAGAAGTAACATTTATTACAGCAATAATGATCATAGCTAACAGTTATTTAGTACTTACTGTGTGTCAATCACTGTGCTAAGAGCTTTATATATATTAACTCAAAGAATCCTCACCATGAGGTGGGTACTATCATTATCTCTATTTATAGATGAGGAAACTGAGGCTCAGAGAGGCCAAGGGCTCGTTTAAGGTCACAATGACAGTAAGTGGCAGATGGGATGTAAACTTAGGACTCTGGCTCCAGAGTCTGTCTCTTAACTACATCCTACTCTTCATTCACTCTAATCTCCTTTGTAGGGTCTAAGTCAAAGACAGTAAATGGATTTTATATCATTTTGAAGTGACTGCCAAGAATTTTGTGCTGAGATGGATTTGGAGACCTTACATCCAGGTCCTATGGGAAAGGATGCCACATTAGTGCTGGTTACCTCCATGCCAGGTGTGTACCACCCTTGCTCAAAATCACAGAAAAGCAAAACTATGTGTTCTGCAATATTACAAAATGTGTCCTTTAAAAAGTAGCCTGGATAAATACCTCTCCTGAATGATTAAAACCTTCTTGAAATTTTCATAAGCTAGTTTTATTGCAATGCAAGACATTTACCTTTCGTCATCTTCAAAGATAGGACTGTCATCTCCAGATGCCATGGTTGGCAAAACAGTCTTTAATCCAATTAGCAGCCAGGAAAGAGAAAAGGAGAATTGCAGCAAAGAAAGACTGAGAGCAACAAAGACGACATCTGCAAAGAGTTTTTCTAACCCTGCAATCCATTTCTTAAATTGCACGCAGTTTCTGATGAAACGGCGTTTACATACAATAGAATTGCAGTATCTAATTTTCAGGGAAAGAAGTTAAATCACGCAAATTAGCCAATCATATTTTTACCTGTTATGGATTTATAATTTCCTAAAACCAGAGAATAAACTCTAGTTTATGCCACTGAACTACGGAAGCCAGGGAAGCCCCCTGAACTGTATATTTTAAAATGGCAAATTTTATGTCATATATATTTTATCACAACTTAAAAAATTAATACTGTAATATATAAAAAGCCCATTGAATTATACCCTTTAAATGGGTGAAATGTATGGTATATGTGTTAAGCTTGCAAGAAGCATCCAGGGATATGCCAGTTTGCTTCCTAAGAGCAAACGTAATTTGCCCACTTACTCAAGCCCACTTAATTTACTAGTGCCAATAATGAATCCATAAAAGTTACGTAGTTTGCTCAGGTCACTAGAAGAGCCCAAGCCAAAACTAAAGTCCAGAACTCCTGTGTAATTAACTAAACAGTATCTGGGCTGTAATGCTAAAATCAGAAGCACACATAATACTCACACACATAGGAAACCCCCCACATTTGAATATTTGGGATTAACAGTTGTACCCCTGCCAAACCTACTGCAAAATAATTTCAACTATTTTTTGCTCCCAAGATCTACTCCAGTCTAGCCTTTTCTGTATAGATGTCCAAGGGTGCTCACTCCTTGTAAAAAACGGGAGATTGACAATCGTTTTGGTCTGGAAACAGCCAGAAGCCACAAATTGTTTTTTAAAAGATATTAAGGGCTTCCCTAGTGGCGCAGTGGTTAAGAATCCGCCTGCCAATGCAGGGGACACGGGTTCGAGCCCTGGTCCGGGAAGATCCCACATGCCGCGGAGCAACTAAGCCCGTACGCCACAACTACTGAGCCTGCGCTCTAAAGCCCGTGAGCCACAACTACTGAGCCCAAGTGCTGCAACTACTGAAGCCCGTGCTCCTAGAGCCCGTGCTCCGCAACAAGAGAAACCACCGCAATGAGAAGCCTGCGCACCGCAACGAAGAGTAGCCCCCGCTCCCCGCAACTAGAGAAAGCCCGCGCGCAAGCAACGAAGACCCAACGTAGCCATAAATAAATTAATTTAAAAAATTTAAAGATATTAAAGACCTTAGCATCCATAAAAGCGATCCAACAGGCAAAGAAAAGCTAAGCATTTTGGAATGAAAGCTAAAGATTCAAAACACACTGTACCTAAAATAAATCCTTCTTTTTTTTAGCACCTTATATATTTGTGGATTTTTCTAGTCTTAAAAATATTTCTTAGGGGAACTTCCCTGGTGGTCCAGTGGTTAAGGCTTTGCCTTCCAATGCAGGGGGTGCGGGATCCATCCTTGATCGGGGAGCTAAGATCCTGCATGCCTCATGGCCAAAAAACCAAAACATGAAACAGAAGCAATACTGTAACAAATTCAATAAAGACTTCAAAAATGGTCCACATCAAAAAAAATCTTTAAAAAAAATTCTTAGGATATCTCCTATGAAAGCGGAGGGTATCCTGCAACTATCAAAGCAAAGAGAATACATAGCAATAGAGTAAGCCAACAGCATAATATAAACTTAAATAAGCATCCTTTGTAAATCAGAGTAGATTTTGGGATATCATCCAAAATTTGCTCTACAACTTTTAGAGACTCTAGAAAGTTCAGTAATTCAGCGAACTTGAAAGAACTGCCCACTTTTCCATTATAAGGAACTTCAAATATTATCACACTAACATAAGGCATGGTACCATATTAATTATAATTATATTTCATATAAAGTATAAAAGACAACACAGCAAATTAGAAAGGTTAGAAATCAAGATCACAGAAAAAAACTTTTTCCCTCAACTATCAACATTCACTTATACATTCAACATTTATTTATAGAGTATCAGTTTAAGGTGTTGAAGAAGTTTTGGAAATAGTGGTGACGGTTGCACAACATCATGAATGTACTTTATGCCACTGAACTGTACATTTTAAAATGGCAAATTTTATGTCATATATATTTTACCACAACTTAAAAAATTAATACTATAATACACAAAAAACCCGTTGAATTATACCCTTTAAATGGGGAAATTGTATGCTATATTAATTATATCTCAACAAAACTGTTTTTAAAAAAACCCAGGGCTTCCCAGGTGGCGCAGTGGTTGAGAATCTGACTGCTAATGCAGGGGACAGGGGTTCGAGCCCTGGTCTGGGAAGATCCCACATGCCGCGGAGCAACTAGGCCCGTGAGCCACAACTACTGAGCCTGCGCGTCTGGAGTCTGTGCTTCGCAACAAGAGAGGCCGCGATAGTGAAGAGGTCCGCGCACCGCGATGAAGAGGGGCCCCTGCTTGCTGCAACTAGAGAAAGCCCTCGCACAGAAATGAAGACCCAACACAGCCAAAAATAAATATAAAAATAAATAAATAAATAAAAGATTACTATATATTAAAAAAAAAACCCAGGTGCCCTGCCAGTAGTGTTTCTTGGAATATGATTACACCTATAACCAAGAGATGATCACAGCTGTCCATGTCCCCGATTTCTACCTTACTCATATGAATAATGAGAAATATCTGTCTCACACAGATCTCTAAGCTACAAATTGGACTTAATAAACACATGTCATATTCTAAATTCATCCACCATACATACATTTAATTATCACGACCATGTGACCAAACTGGAAAATGATTATTACAAAGAAAAATCCCCTGTGTTTCAACACAAAGTTTTAAGGATGTAAATAAAAAGGATGGAGAAACAAATTCCATTTATTTTCACTGATAAGGGCAATGTCACTCACTCACTTGAAACTTTACATGTCTTCAAAGGAAGCTTTCTGAGTATCTGGTGACATACCCATCAGCATAATCCTTTAAAATCCCTTCCCTAGCAACCCAGCATCCATGTATCAGAGAGTATGACTTAAATATAAAAGTTTCCACTGTTCATCTAACCCCAGCTTGAATTTTGCTTTAACTTAGGTTTAGTCGTATTGGAGACTGTAATGGTTTATCCAAGCTAAACCTAAGTTTTAAAAATTACTAAGGTACTCACAGTTCCTTTTCAGCAAAGCTCTAGGTAAGGCCAGCTACAAGGCAGGTCAAACTTAAAGAGGTGTTGACACCGTCCGGCGGATCCCTTGTGAAGCACTGGGATCTCCAGCAAAGTCTGTCAGAAAGCTCCCTAAGCCAGGTGTTCCCAAATGCGAGGCACAAAAACGGAAATAACTTTTCCGAGGTGCATTTTTGCAACGTATACTACAAGCCTTACGAGGGATTCTCTCTAAACAAATAATCGTGCTCAAAAAACCAGACGGAACAGTGCTCAACGAATTGCTTTTTGTAATAGCTAAGAACTGAAAACCACCTGTATGTTCACCATCAGAGAGATAATCCATTATGTAAATCACAGTCCTGTCACTCAGCGAGCGTCAAGCCCCGGCCAGGCGCGGTCAACCTGGCCCCAACACAGCCTAGTGCGGCCAATGAAAAGGATGGAGAAAAACATCGAAAGCCGCGCGCAGACGCGTGGGATGTGTTAGTAAGACAAAGAAGCCGAGCTGCGGCACTTTATGATTCAGGTTCAGCAAAACTGCAGCTCGCTCATGCTTGCAGGGAAAAGGGGACTGGAAGGAAATACACCTTAATGTTAACCCGAGTGTCTCCCGGGAGAGGGGGTTCGGCTCCTGCGCTTACTTGCTTGTGCTTTTCTGCTCCACTTTTCCGACGGCGACAAGTATGAATTTATGCCCGGAGATGGCGGCCGCAAGCGCCGCGGCGGGGTCGCCTGGGGCTGCGGTCAAGGGCAGCCGGGGCGGCCGGGCCGCCCCACCTGAAGCGCGGGGCTCACCTGGGCGCTGTGGGCCGCGGCGGGGCTCTGGGCCCAAAGACCGGTGGGTTCCGCCGACTCGGCCACTTAGGCCGCGTGTCCTCGTCCCGTCGCCGAGAACCAGACGCAGCCTCCGCGGAAGCGAGAGCTCGGCAGGCGCGAGTCCCGAGCGCGCCGACTCTCTGTCGCGCTTCAGGTCCCCAGGCGTGCCCCGCGCAGGCCGCCTTCCTCCTCCCCGCGCGGCGACCCAACCCCGCCCGCGACGACCCAACCCCGCCCGCTGCTCCCGCCGCCGGCTTTGCGTTCTCACCCCCTCCCTAGGCTCCTCGGTAAGAGCCAGCGGATAGCCGGCGCTGGTCGGACGCCGGGGAAAACCAGGTGGGCCAAACCCTACCTGCTCTGTAGCCGCGGGGCAGGTAAATCCGATCGTGGCATTCGCTCCTTGAAACCCTGTAAGGCTGCTGGCTGTTTCTTTAAACATCAGACAGCATCACTGCAGGGAGGGAGGACCGTGGGTGAGTGGGCCATCTGAGAAGAGCAGTGAGTGGTCCCTGTGGAGAGTGGGTCCCAGCAACAAAATAGAGACATGTGAAGTGATTCTCCGGGGGTCCTGGGGCTCTGAAGATTTGGAGGTACAGGAACATCTAGGCCCCATTGTGTAATTTCTTCCTGCAGCTTGATGTTAACGTTAAAAAGGGTTGTTTCACCTCTGGGATTGGTAGTGAGGGTGCTGAGCAAGTATGTGAGAGAAGGGGAGTTGAGAAACAATAAAGAACAATCTATTGATTAGGTCAACCTCTCTGCAGAGTAGTAGACTGGATCTCAGAAAGCACTGATTTCTTGTTTGCCACCCTGTATTGAAAGCTCCCTGAAGACAAAGACTTTTCATATTTGTATTTTTTTCTGCACTAATGTCCTGAAAAGAGAGTTTTCAATAAATGATTGTTAAAAGAATGAATTAGGGGGCAAAGGTAAAAGGCCTCAGAGTGGTGATTTCCAGAGATGAGACAAGGCTAGCTGAAGATACCTCCCTAATTCCTTTCTCCCAATCCTTAGTTCTTCTGAGAAACAGCTGTGAGTTGTTGGGCTAGGACCAGGAAACCCTGGTTGGGCAGCAGCTCTAAAGTATTGTTTAATGAAGAGTCATATTTTCTTGTAAAACTTTGGGAATCAGAATATCTTTTACAAGACCAATGATGTGTAATTCATCGAATGCCTGCTTTGTGCCTTGTGTATCATCGCCTGTAGTTCTCACAACAGTCCAGTGATTATACTTACACCCATTTTGCAGAGAGACCCAAAGCCCTTCAGAAGTTGTGGAGCCAGGCCTGTGGGATTTGGAAAGTTCATATTAACAAGGCCTGTTATTAGAAAAGTATTAATTGCATGAACAGAAATATAGGTCCTGTCTTAGAGGCCTGAGGAGCCCCTCTTCCCAGGGGCCCCAGAATGTAGTGGGGGTCAGCCCACTCGTGAAGTGTACCCAAGTCTGTCCCCAGAATAGGCGAGGCAGTCTGATTTCTCCGCTGGCTTCTTCTGTGCCACTGTTTCCTCCTTGGGTATAGGTTCTGGGATACCTGGAATTAAGGAACACACCAGTTTGGGCTGTATTTTCTACCTACTCATTCCCTGGGTCCAGGACACTGGAGATAGGAATAGTCGCTTGTTATCAAACGGGATTGTCATGGAAAGAAAGAAAGTCTGAACAAAATACTGTGAAAGGTATTGAACTGAGTGTGAGACGTACTCATCTGGCTGATCCTGCTTTTGACTTTATTTCCACTCTCAGAGTGTCTTCTTGTTACCCAAGAAGTACCTAAATGTTGCTCTAACCTCTTAAGCTGCCTCTCACCAACCTGCCCATGGACGTCAGTGATTTATCTTAAGACAGCAGCTAAAAATGCTTTCATTCACAGTAGTCCATGTTTTCGTCGGGCCTCCATTGGAAAAGGAAATTGTTAATGGATTGACTGATTTTCTGAACTTACTACTTAAACAGCATGAATGGACATCAAAATAAAAGCGAAGGGGCTTCCCTGGTGGCACAGTGGTTGGGAGTCCGCCTGCCGATGCAGGGGACACGGGTTCGTGTCCCGGTCCGGGAAGATCCCACATCCCCAAAAAAAAAAAAAAAAAAAAAAAAAAAGGGAAAAGTTGCATAATCTGATACCTACAGGTTTAAAACTTTCCATGCACCCTTCCAGTGTTGGTCCAGCGTGACTGTTGTCTGTGTGTTAAAGGAAGAGGCACCAGTGCTTTTCAAACGAGCCCAGGGTCCAGGACTCTGGCCTTAGAGGATTGTATGTCAGCACCAGTGCCAGGAACCACAGCCTCCTGTTGCCAGCCAGGCTGCTGCTGCTGCTTGGGTCTCTCTCCTTCAGCCCATGGAGGCTCTGGCTCTATCTACACAGAACACAGAAAGTGGAGAAGCAGCGAACCAAGGTGATTTTGTAGAACTTCAAACCAGAAAAGTTTGACAATTTCAGGAGAAAATAGGTTTTGGTCTGAGTCATCTGGAGAGTGGGGTTTGTAGATACACCCTTAATTAGAGCAAAGAGCCAAAGGAAGGCACTTCTTAAGTGCCTAAGGATCATTCCAAGGCACATGTTCCAATTGCTTAAGACTACAAATCTATATCTAGTTTATTTTGAGAAATTTTAAAAATATGGAAAAGTACAGAGAAAAATACCCATATTCCCACCACCCAGAATTGACCATCGTTAAATGTTGGCTCAATAAAAAAAATCCCAGTAGAAGATAAAGCCCTATCTGACTTTCACCCGCAGCACCATTACTTTCTTCTCCTCCCCAAAGGCCAACGTTCTCATGGATATGGTGCGTTTGCTTCCAAGTCCACCTTCTATAGTTATATAGAAATTATATACATGAGTACATGTTTTAGGGCATGATATAGTTCTGCCTTAAAAAAGTATTTACATGGTACCATGCATGGCAACTGGGAATTTGTGTGAGAGCGGGACGGGATTATAGGAAGCCACCCTTTGGAATTCCTATTGTTGCCAGAGCTGATCCTGGTCTCTGCTCACAACCCTTCAACCCCCCCACCTTTAGCACGAGTTCACCTAAATCTTTAAGTTAAAGGGTCCAGAGATAAGAAAGGAATCTATAAACAGAAAAAACAGATGGAACCAGCTGGGACCAAGATGGTGATGAATCTGACCTACAATAGACCCTGAGTCTCATTATATGTTGATTTAACTACCTTAGCATATTAAATGACACACCCTACCAGCCACCAAAGCTGGACATTATACAACAAAAACGATCAAAACGGGTGGTATGCCACTCCTTTGGAAAAAGCCCTGCCCCTTCCCTGGTAGACTTATGCATATGCCTCCCTATCATTAGCCTCACTCCTCCTCCCTTTGTCTTTACAGTACTGTTTTTTTTTTTTTTTTTTTTTTTTTTTTGGCCTCTCCCGTTGCAGAGCACAGGCTCCGGACCCGCAGGCTTGGCACCCACGGCTCTCGGGCCCAGCCGCTCCGCGGCATGTGGGATCTTCCCGGACCGGGACACGAACCCGTGTCCCCTGCATCGGCAGGCGGACTCCCAACCACTGCGCCACCAGGGAAGCCCTACAGTACTCTTTAACATTAAATCCCTCTTGCCAGGTGGGTGAGAAGATGATCTGTGAACTTAGTTCCCTGCTTCTCTATTCTTTGGCCACTGAATAAAGCCTGTGCTGTGTTCATCTCAGCTTCCGTTTCATTATTCACTCGAACCCAAACGGAAAAAGAACCCTCCCCTGACAAGGCAGAGGGCCTTGGCCGGGCTATGGCCTGAGTAGGGTCCATACAACTTAATTCAGTAACAGTATCACCATCATCATCACATTTATTCACTATTTATTGACAATCTGTTATATGGCAGGCAGCGTGTGAGGGGATATGACAACGAGAAGCACTGATGGCTTTTCCCCACCCGTGAAGTTTACATTCTAGTGGAGAAGACAGTCACAAAAATTAGCAAACGGATGCAACGAGGTAGGTTGCCTCCACGATGGCTCCCAGAGCTTCCTACTTCCTAGTATTCACATCCTTGTATAGCCCTTGTCCAAGTGTTAGCAAGGTTGGTTTGTGCAATCAGTAGCATACAGCAGAAGTGATGCTATATCACATCTAAGATCAGGTTATAAAAAAGACTTCAGCTTCTGTCTTAGGTGCTCACACATTCTCTTCATCACTTCTTCTGTGGGAAGCTGCTATGTATGTGGACACTCAGGCAGCCTGTGGAGAGGTCCACTTGACAAGGAATGAACTGAGGCCAGCCAGCAACCACATGAGTGAGCTTGGAAATGGATCCTTCTGTCCACTTGAACCTTGAGATGACTCTAGCCCCGGCCAACCCATTGAGTGCACCATCACGAAAGAGTCTGTCCAGACCATGCAGTTAGCCTACTCCTGTATTCCTGACCCACAGAAACTTCCAGGTAATAAATGTTTGGCTTAAGCTGCTATGAGTAGGGGTAATTTGTTATGCATCAATAGATAACTAATACAGAGACAGATGAAATAATTGCAAGTTGGAATAAGTGCCTACACCAATCTTACGGTAGAGCAGATGCCCATTGGGAGAAGTGGTTCTTGGAGCCTGAATGCTGGTTTCAGATCCTGGATCCTGGCTCAGCCACATACTAGCAGTGTGACCGTAGCAAGTCATTTCTCTAAACTTCTATTTTCTAATTTGATCATTTGTAAAACAAAGATAATAACGGTACTTACATTAAAGTTGTGAAGCGTCAACAAGTTAGAAAATGAAAGTACTTAGCCCAGAGCCTGACACATTTTAAGGGCTCAATTCATTTAACTGTTGTTATGCTGTATGGATTCTTAAGCATTTGTTATTAATATATTTGCCTGAGCTGTTTGCTTATTGTCTTTCATACTGGAAAATGGCTACTGAAGGTGAATGCTGCTGTATAAATCTGACTCAGATTTAACAATGTAATTCAACACTGTATCGAGCACCTACTATGTGCCAGGGACTAAGCTAGGTACTGGAAAAAGATTAGTGAGGTATGATCCATGTCCCCATGGATCATACCTCCCCAGGGGAGGCAGAGCAAATGTATTAGTGTAATAAAGGATTCTAAGTCTAAAAGACTTGTGAGTCGAAGAATCTGCAAGAATTCTTCACCAAATGCCATTCATATTTGCTATACTTCTTATTGTGGGGAGGCACCGGATAGTTTTATACTCAGGAGAAAATTTGAGAATCAATTTAGAAAATAGATCTGTTTTAATTGCTAATGTAGGCTATAAATTACACTGCGGGGGACTTCCCTGATGGTCCAGTGGCTAAGACTCTGCGCTTCCAATCAGGGAGCCCGGGTTTGATCCCTGGTCAGGGAACTAGATCCCACATGCCGCAACTAAGAGTTCACAAGCCGCAACTAAAATATCCCTCATGCTGCAACAAAGATCATGCACACGGCAACAAAGATCCCACGTGTTGCAACTAAGACCCGATGCAGCCATATTAATACATACATACATAAAACCTTAAAAAAATTATACTGGGAAGTCAAAACACAGAGGAAAGCAGTACGACGAAATGAAGACAGGCTTTGGATCTCAGCTTAAATGCCACTTCCTCAAGGAGGTCTCCTGTATGTAACTCTATTCTCTTCCTTCATAACAATTATTATAATTATATGCTTATTTGTATTCCATATTTCTCTTCCCAACTATACTGTAAGCTCCATGAGGGCAGGTTTACTCACCACCGTAGAAAGTATCTAGTTCAATCCGTGGTACGTAACAGGTGCTTAATAAGTTTTTGTAAATGAACGAATGTTAAATGAGTGCTGAATCCTGGTGGGTAGATGAGGTCCATAGAAGACTCTTGAGACCAGTGCAGCAGGATGCTGACCTAAAGACTGAACTTGTGTGCAGGGCCCTTTCCTTTTCTGGCAGAGAGGTGCTAGAAAAGCCTTAGGGGTTCAGAAGAAGGGATTCCTTTGGAGGACAGTGCTCTAGAGCTTCCTCCCCTCCACTTGCTACATACAAAATCCAGGAGTGATGGGAGAGAGGTTCTATTGTTAGGAATTAGAGAATAAACAGCCTTTTTTGCTTTGAAGATTGTGAAGGATACTGGTGATCATCCATCTAGTGTCCATTTTCCTCTTGATCCTTACAGAACTCCAATTTTACCCAAGTAGCCATGTTTCCTTCTTGTAATCCATGTGACTCAAGGAGCACCCACACCAGAGGGTAAACTTTTCCTTGGTAACTTGATAAACTTGATATCCTGTACTTTCCAATAACTTGTCTTGGTAACTTGTTGAACCACTGCATCAAACAAGTCCAAAGTCTGTCTTGCCCCTGGACTTCCTGTTATGTGAGATAATCAATTTCCTTATTGCTTAAGAAGACAGTTTGAATCAGATTTTTTTTTAAATCAGATTTTCTATTCTATTTGCAGGCAAATAATCCTAATTGACCAATGATGTTTGGCCTCCGAGCTATAATTAGGGCAGCTACACTCAGAAAAGTGGGTAAGTCACCATATTACCCTGGAAAAGTCAAGCAGTGAGACTCTTTGTGTTCCAAGTGTTGAAAATGAAAATCTGCCAACCAGGCTAGTGTGAATAGCTAAGTATGGAAAGGGCAGGGGGTGGCGGTGGGGTGAGGACATGTTTGCATGGGGCAGACAGACACAGAGATCAAACTCATAGTGGCTCCAGCTGCCTGGAAGAAGGCTGAGTATAGGCCTGAAAGTTGAACCCTAAAAGCTGTGACCCTGAGACCTCCTTGTGAGAGACACCATGCCCTCCGTGGGAGATCCCTGTTGGCCTTTGTGGGACCTGCTGTGCTACAGACTTGCATCCTTTGACCAATTGGAAAGTACAGGTTGCAAACAGTGACATCGTGTGGCTATAAGATGCAATGACAAAGGCCACCAGGCCTTCCCTTCAGGTGTGTCACAGCCGGATTTTCCTTTGGGAACTTTTGGATCGCTTAACCTGCTATGAGTTTTTGAAAAAGGTGGGCAGGGGCCCTATTTGTAGATTCTGAATTTATTAAAGTGATACAGAGAGGATTGAGATGATTTCCTTTTGTGGAGAAAAAAGAACACTGATCATATTTGTACACTGTGGTGCCCTCCCCCCCCCTTTTTTTTTTTTTTTACAGTTTTTACTTATATATCAGGATGCAAGAAAGTTAGGCTTGAAAAGACCCAAACAAAAGCCTTTCCATTTTATACTCCTTTTGAAAACTCATCTATGGTTGCCCATCGCCTCCAGTACAAAGTCCCAGCTCCTTAGCACACCTGCTAAAGGCCTTCCTTCTCTGATTCTCCAATGATTCAACATACTCCTCAGCTTCCTCAGGAAGCCCATTATATTGCCCAATGCTTTGGGAGTTAGGTTTTGGGGGAGGGCAGATATGAGCTGTACCAAAGGAGTCCAGGTTTAATTACAGAAAGATAAAAAAAAAGTAAGGTTTACTGAGCACTTGTGAACTAGGCATTATAATAACGTGCTTTGGAGTTATTATCTTAATTTGCACATGAAGTTTTCTCTAAATACTGATAGGGACAGAGTAAATGGCCAAAGTAGGTGATTAAATAGTTAATTCCTCTAGGGGATTGTAAGGAAAAAGTAGGGGAGACCCCTGTAAGTTAATGATCACTCAAGAAAGCAGGCTTGCTTAGCAACAAAACCATGCAACAGAAGCATGACTTGCCCCAAAACAAAACAGTGGTGGCATGAGACACACATCCTGCCCAGTGAGGTCAGTAAATTAATGATTCCTAGGACATGCTTCTCTGCACACTAAAAACAAAAATATAAGGAAAAGGTGACATTATACTGAAACCCGAGATGATTTATCATATTTTAGTAAATGTTACTGCCTTTTTGCTCATTTCCATTGCACCATGACAGTCCCAGTTCGACCATGTGGGGACAAGAAAACTCCTCCACCTGATGTGGAGGTGGAACTGATGATGGAAGCTTGATATCTACTCAAGAATGAGGAAGAAGGTGGTCTTCTTTTTCTTTGATTATAAAACTGTAGCCCACTAAGTTCTCGGAGCGGCATTCCCTTGCCCACCAGCTTGTAAGCCTCACAAGCGTCCTACCCTAATAAAACACTTCTGATCTATCACTTTGCCTCTCAATGAATTCTTTCTGTGCTGAGACATAAAGAACAGCAGGTTCTTGAACCCCCTCTCCCTCCACGCATTTCTGCCTTTCCTATCTGTATTGCCGGGGAACTCTTCACCATTCAGAATCATTCTTCTTATGCATCTCTCTAGGTTTGTAGTTCTCTACCTTGGCTGCACATTGGAATCACCTGGGGAGCTTTACAAACTACCAATGCCTGGGTCCTACCCAGCAGATTCTGATATACTTAACTTGGGGTCTGAACATTGTTGCCAAAGCTCCCCAGGTGATTCTAATGTGCAGCCAGGGTTGAGACGCACTGGTCGAGGAAGACTTCAGGGACCTAGGTAAATCCTTTTCTTTCCCTTCTGTGCCCTAGACACCTTTCTTTGATCATGCCTATCACACTGCACCTTAATTTCAGGGTGTATACCTATCTCCCTAACTAGATTTTGAACATCTCCAGCCAGATACTTTTGCATTTTTGGAGCTCGATGTATGGCCTGACACTTCGTGGAGATTTGGAAAATGTTTAATGGGAGGGTAAAACGTCATCAACAAACACTTATTTGCGTCCTCCAAATGCCAGGCGCTGCACCGCTCAGCCAGGTCTGGAACATAGAGAACACGCTGACGTAACCCGCAGGAGCTAGCAGACACGACGTGTGTATGTGTGTGTGTGTGTGCGTGTGCGTGTGTGATCCAGGTAAGTGAGAGAGAGAACTTAAGCCAGAGCCTATTTTCAGCTGCAATGGAAGTGCGCAGGCGCAGACGACAAAACCAGCCCGGCACACTCGGGTCTAAGTCAAAGTTAGGCCCCACCCCCAGAAGCGGAGCCAACCAGAGGGCGCGGGGCAGGCCCAGCCTTCCCGGGAGGTCCGAGAAAATCGCTCCGGCGTTTAAGCCAGAGCAGAGGCAGGCTCCTCGACGCGCTCGGGCTCGATTGGCCGGCCTCCCACGGCGTGGTAACGGTCGCAGAGGCGGGGCCGGGCCGCTGAGCCGGCGGGGTTGGGCGCGCTGCTGGAGGACGGTGGCGGCTGAGTAAGGTGAGCGGCTCTCGGGGTTCACAGAAGCGGCGGCTGGAGCCCCTGCCTGAGGAGCCCCGGGAACTGACCACACCTGCGCCCTGCGAGTGGTCAGACTGACCCTTGATGGGGTTCCCAGAGAGGAGCAATGAAAATCCCAGTGTAAAGGCCGGGGGGAGCGGGGTGACCTGAGAAACCTGGTTCAAGTCTGGCTTCCCGCCCTTTGTGATCTTTGGCTTCCCATTTAACGTCTCAGCGCCTCAGTTTCTTCATTTGTAGGACACAGCTGGTAATTCTTGCCTTATATGGTGGTTGAGAAGGTTAAATGAGGCAGTGAGTGTGAAGCGTGGAATGATTGCCGGCGCAGCCTGGATTCTGGATAGGTTGTAGTTACTCCGTTCCCAAGCGTCCACTAGGTCCGACCCGCTCCACTTTGCAGTTGTCAAGGTGTTTGAGAAGGTCGCTTGGCTAGTGAAGGCCCGTAGCAAAAGGTGGGGGCTCCGCGGACGGGTAGAGTAGATATCTCCTTCTCCGGTTTATTAGGCCCATTTCAGAATCGGAGGGGCCTCTTTATGCGGAGCCTAATTTGATTTTTTTTTTTTTTTGGTGGTTCTGATAGCACAGTCCCATCTTTATTTTATTTTATTTTTTTTAAACATCTTTATTGGGGTATAATTGCTTTACAATGGTGTGTTAGTTTCTGCTTTATAACAAAGTGAATCAGCTATACATATACATATGTTCCCATATGTCTTCCCTCTTGCGTCTCCCTCCCTCCCACTCTCCCCATCCCACCCCTCCAGGCTGTCACAAAGCACCGAGCTAATATCCCTGTGCCTTGCGGCTGCTTCCCCCCAGCTATCTACCTTACTACGTTTGTTAGTGTGTATATGTCCATGACTCTCTCTCGCCCTGTCAAAACTCACCCTTCCCCCTCCCCATATCCTCAAGTCCGTTCTCCAGTAGGTCTGCGTCTTTATTCCTGTCTTACCCCTAGGTTCTTCATGACATTTTTTTCCCTTAAATTCCATATATATGTGTTAGCATACGGTATTTGTCTTTTTCTTTCTGACTTACTTCACTCTGTATGACAGACTCTAGGTCTATCCATCTCATTACAAATAGCTCAATTTCATTTCTTTTTAAGGCTGAGTAATATTCCATTGTGTATATGTGCCACATCTTCTTTATCCATTCATCCGATGATGGGCGCTTAGGTTGTTTCCATCTCCGGGCTATTGTAAATAGAGCTGCAATGAACATTTTGGTACATGACTCTTTTTGAATTTTGGTTTTCTCAGGGTATATGCCCAGTAGTGGGATTGCTGGGTCATATGGTAAGCCTAATTTGATTTTATTAAGAAAATCAGTGAGGTGAAAATACTGCAAGGCTAAGAGACCCGTGACACGCAGACCAAACAGGTTTTTGTACCACTTTATTTTCTAAACGTAATAATGTTAAACACTGGGCACGCATTACCTCTGTTGGTTTCAGTCCTCTGTATGAGGTTTTGTTTTGTTGTGTTGTTTTACTTTTGGTATTGCCAAGTAGGCCCGGGCCTTCCCCGCCCCACTTTGGGGAAGAGGTGGCTGACTAGGGTTTTGCCCGCAGCTTCTGCTTGGAGGCGTGTTCTGACCCTTTATGTAACCTCGTGGGGGCAGAATGATTTGGTTGAGATGAGATCCAGTGCTAATTCCGTTTCCTTATTTGCGGTAGATTCAGTTCTTTTTAGGAAGTTAAACAGCATGTTGGCATATTTTTGGAATAGAGCTTTTGCATTTAATAGACAATAGAGACTTTGAAAGCATTGGATGTTCCATTTATTGTAGTAAAGTGAAATACGTACTTTTGAGAAAGCTAATTCCACATTTTGATGTGACTCACTTGAGAAAGAACAGCTACTGGTCATGCTTTATTTCCAGTTCCCCCCCCCCCAAAGTAGTGAAAAATGATTACATTTTAATTTATGGTGCATGTTACAGGAGCTTCAGACCTATAAAGGGCAAGTTACCAAAGGACTCTTGGGAGATCTCAGTGCAAGGAGATAGAAATGTGTTTTGCTTCTATGCACTTGGCTTTCTATGCTGTGTACAAATGAACTCCAACCCTGCAACTCCTATTCTCACAGTCTTACTTTAGGTGTGTTATGACACTGATTAAAGCAAGCTGCACCTTCTGCTTTGGCTTTGGGAAGCATTGGGTCTCTTCTGACTCAGAATTCCAGACCTATGTCCTGTTACAGCTTGTAGTGGGGTAAAGGCAGCTGCAAACTATTGGCACATTAATTTCACAGTATGGACTTCTGAAAAAAGGAGGGCTTGGTCACAGGTGAAATTGTGAAAGTTGTTCTCCCTGCCTTTGCTTTTTGTGTTCAGTGGTATTGTCTGAGAGTACGCCTGCCTATGAGAATTATTCTACTGCCGCAGACCAGCCAGAGAAAGAGGATTTCACCGCCCTGGGTAAGAAGGGAAGGGGTAAGGAACTGAAGTAGCACCGACGAATGGGGTCAGAAGGACCAAGGCAACTGATGGTTGCAAGGCAAATTTTATTATGCTACAGTTGCAGATTATCTAGACTAGAAAAAGGAAGGTTGCCAGATGGTGGTTTACATTATCTACAGACTGTCTCGGCTCAAGGTTAACTTCCCTGGGAGAAAACCCATAAACCCAGAATCATCAAAAATAACCTGCACGTGCAGGGGGGAGACAGCTTTGCTTGTCTCATTTTACATTCTTTCTGGTCTCTGGGCCCTGGTGATTTATCTCCCATGGAATGGAACAAGGAGGGGAACAAGTAGGCACAGTCCCTTCGAGCAGCAGCGGCATGCCTGGCATGTCTGCGGCCTGCTCTCAAGGCTGACTGCTTCCCACATTCTACCTTTGAAGCCAGAATCAGAATTGATGCTAGATGACGATAGAATTGGACTCCCAGGTAAATGTTTCAACAGAGCGGGGACAGGAAAGATAAGGGGAAAGAAGACAATGGTGAAGGCATGTGGTGGTGAGCATCGGAGTCCATTAGCTAATTCAGTTGTTCCAGCTTCTGTTTAGTGGTTACCACCAGTAAGACAGATGCCTGTTCTGGGAATAACACATGACCATTCTTACTAGGAGATGAACTTTTTAAGATTTGGGTCTCTTTATGTTTTTGAAACTTAGATGAAGATCCCGTTTCAGATATGAGAGTCACTGAGTGATCATTTCATTGAGATCAACTTGAATGACCAGGTGAAAAGTGCAAGAGGACTGTGCTATGACTGAGGTATGTCTGATGTGACAGACAACTCTCTCTGGATGTTGAGAGACTGGAAAGGATCCGCTAATTATGGAATACTATATGTATATTTTGACCGCCTCATAATCCTGTCAGATACTGTATTTTTTTTTTTTGGCCACACCCCACCACAGCATGTGGGAGTCTTAGTTCCCCAACCAGGGATCGAACCCATGCCCCTGCATTGGAAGTTCAGAGTCTTAACCACTGGACTGTCCGGGAAGTCCCTCCTATCAGATTTTTTAAACTCAATTAAGGAAACTGAAGCCCAGAATGGTTAAATAACTTTTTAAGATAACACAGATAGCTGGTCACCAACTCTGATCACCACTTCTGTGTGCCAGGCACTGTTCTATTTGTCCTTTCTATATTAACTTTCCTAATCTTCACAAGAACCTATGAGCTAAGTACTTTTATTATCTTCATTTTATAATAAGGAAATTGAGGCACAGAGATTAGTACTTTCTTGGTTGCCTGGCAGAATCCATGATTTGAACCTAGGCATTCTGGCTCTACCAGCCTTCTTTTAGTTAGTATTTCCTTTCCTTTTGCTTTTATTGTTATTTAACAAAATCTTTTTATTAAAAAGTGAATTTTTATTATGAAGTCAAACAAAAGAACATACATAAAAATGTGTAGCTTAATGAATTACTGAAAGACGATACCACCTAGGTCAGGGTGAAGAACCATGCTAGCTGTGTTAAAACTTCGCTCCATCCCAATTACAACTACTTGTGTACTCCCATTAGTAGACATTCTTCTGACTTTTATAGTAATTGCTTCCTTGTGTTAAAAAAAGTTTTTTCATAAATCTGTATTCTTCAGCACTATAATGTAGTCTTGTCATTACATTTAAAAAAAAATCTCTTTTAATCTGTAGGTTTTCTCCCTATTCCTTTCTTTTCTTACAATTTATCTGATGAAGAACTTGGGTCATTTGACGTGTATACCCTACAGTCTGGATTTTGCAGATTGCACAGTCATGTACAGTTAATTATGTTTCTCTGCCCTGGGTAATTCCTGTATATTAGTAGCTGGATCCAAGACTGGATCAGACTCAGATTCAATCCCTTTGGTAATTCTCTAGGCGGTGCTTGCCAAGACCATAGGAGGTGTGGAATGTCGCATTGTTTCTCTTTGTGTTTTCAGCACCTGTTTGTACTTGATGCCTATATCTGTTCATTGAAGGTTGCAAAATAGTGGTATTCTATCGTGGCTTTTTTACTTATTAGTTGGAATATTAGTCCTTTATCTATCATTTGAATATGCAGCAGTACAATTCCTTTAGGAAAGGCAATGTAAGTGTTTTGATTCTTTCCATTTATTTACCAGTTTTTGAGAAAGTGAATCGATTTTTTATCTTCTGAAGACAATTCTTTTTTGTATTGTTTTTGAGACAATTCTTTTTAAAAATCTAATATCAGTATGAGGTCATGAATTTAAACATTTTACGTGTTTCAGTTCATTGCAATTATTATTATCAAAGCTCATGTGGTCTCATCTTTGGCTGGGGGGAGCCTATTCAAGCCTATCCTTTTGATATGACCCTACTAGTCTTTAATAGCTTCCTTGTTGTCTGATATCTTAAATCAATTCTGTCCCAAATCTGAAATCATCATTTCTTCAAGAAACTCTGTTTTTTTAAAGAAGGAAATAGCATTTCAAGATCATAATCTGTATTCTAGGGATACTGAGTCAGTCACTGTTTGAGGGCTTTCAGTAGACAGGCAGATATAAGTATCCTAGCTCTATCTATAGACGCACACAGAACTCTTTTCATCTTGTAAAGCTGAAACGTTATACCCGTTAAACAATAACTCACCATCCCCCCAAGACCCTGGCAACCACCATTCTACTTTCTGTATAAGTGGAATCATACAGCATTTGTTTTTTTGAGATTAGCTAATGTCCTTAAAGTTCATCCATGTTGTAGCATATGTAAACATTTCCTTCCTGTTTAAGGCTGAATAATATTCCATTGTATGGATACACCATATATTGCTTATCCATTCATCTTTTGATGGAACTTGGGTTGCTTCCACATTTTAGCTATTGTGAATAGTGCTGCTGTGAACATGGATGTACAAATATCTCTTCAAGACCCTGCTTTCAATTCTTTTGAATATACCCAGAAGTAGAATTGCTGAATCATAAGGGCAATTCTACATTTAGATTTTTGAAGAACCACCATGCTATTTTTCACAGCAGGTGTACCATTTGACATTCCTACCAACAGTGCACAAGGGTTTCAATTTTTCCACATGCTCACCAACATCCTCACTATCTGTTTTTTTGATAGTAGCCATCCTAATGGGTATGAGGTGGTATCTCATTGTAGTTTTGATTTGCATTTACCTAATGGGTAGTGATATTGAAATCTTTTCATGTGTTTATGGGCATTTTTATATATTCTTTAGATAAGTGCAAGTTCCTTGCCCATTTTTTAATCAGAATTTTTGTTGTTGAGTTTCAGGAATTCTCTATATATTCTGGATATTAATCCCTTATCACAAATGATTTGCAAATATTTTCTCCCATTCCATGGATTGCCTGTTTACTCTGTTGACAATATGTTTTGATGCACAAAAGTTTTAAATTTTTGTGAAGTCCAATTTGTCTGTTTTTACATTTGTTGCCTGCGCCTTTCCTGTCATATCCATGAAAGCATTGCCAAATCCAGGATTGTGAAGCTTTTACCCTATGTTTTCTTCTAAGAGTTTTATAGTTTTGGCTCTTGCATTTAGATCTTTGATCCATTTTGAGTTAATTTTTTTTTTTTTTTTTTTGTGGTGCGTGTGCCTCTCACTGTTGTGGCCTCTCCCGCTGTGGAGCACAGGCTCCAGACGCGCAGGCTCAGTGGCCATGGCTCACAGGCCCAGCCGCTCCGCAGCATGTGGGATCTTCCCGGACCGGGGCACGAACCTGTGTCCCCCGCATCGGCAGGCGGACTCTCAACCACTGTGCCACCAGGGAAGCCCCATTTTGAGTTAATTTTTGTGTATGGCCTTAAGTAAGGATCCAACTTCATTCTTTTTACAGTTTTCCCAGAAGAGGAAGAGACTGACCATTCCCCTTTGGATTTTTGGCACTCTTGTTGAAAATCATTTGACAATAAATGTGGGGAACTATATCTGGGCTTTTTATTCTCCTCCATTTGTCTATATGCCAATACCACTATGTTTTGATTTTTATAGCTTTGCAGTGAGTTTTAAAATCAGGAAGTGTGACTTCTCCAGCTTCTTTCTTCTTTTTCAAGATTGTATTGGCTATTCAGGGTCCCTTGAGATTCCCTATGTATCTTAGGATGGGTTCTCTATTTCTGCAAAAAATGTCATTGGGATTTTGATGGGGATTACACTGAATCTGTAGATTGCTTTAGTTAGTACTGATGTCTTAATATTAAGTCTTATGATCCATGAACGTAGGATATATTCCCATTTATTTATGTCTGTTTAATTTCTTTGAGCAATGTTTTGTAGTTTTCATCGTACAAGGCTTTCACTTCCTTGGTTAAGTTTACTGCCGTTTTTATTCATTTTTATGCTGTTGTAAATGGAGTTGTTAATTTCCTTTTTGGGTTATTCATTGTTAGTGTGTAGAAATGTACTGATTTTTATATGTTGATTTTTGTATCCTGCTACTTTGCTGAATTCATTTATTCTAACAGTTTTCTGTGTGTGTGTGTGTGTGTGTGTGTGTATTCTTTAGGGTTTTCTGCATATAAAATCATATCATCTGCGCATAGAGGTAATTTTACTTCTTCCATTCCAATTTGGATGCCTTTTATTTCTATTTCTTGCTTAATTGCTTGGTGAGAACTTCCAATTCTACATGGAATAAAAAGGCCTTTACACAGAAAACTATAAAACACTGATGAAAGAAATGAAAGATGACACAGACAGATGGAGAAATATACTATGTTCTTGGATTGGAATAATCAATATTGTGAAAATGACTACTACCCAAAGCAATCTACAGATTCAGTGCAATCCCTATCACATTACCAATGACCTTCTTCACAGAATTAGATCAAAAAATTTTACAATTTGTATGGAAACACAAAAGACCCTGAATAGCCAAAGCAATCTTGAGAAAGAAAAACAGAGCTGGAGGAATCAGGCTCTCCAACTTCAGACTATACTACAAAGCTACAGTAATCAAGACAGTATGGTAGTGGCACAAAAACAGAACTATAGATCAATGGTACAGGATAGAAAGCCCAGAGATAAACCCATGCACCTATGGTCACCTAATCTATGACAGAGGAGGCAAGAATATACAATGGAGAAAAGACAGCCTCTTCAATAATTGGTGCTGGGAAAACTGGGCAGCTACATGTAAAAGAATGAAATTAGAACACCATACCTAATGCCATACACAAAAGTTTTCAAAATGGATTAAACACCTAAATAGACCAGACACTATAAAACTCTTAGAGGAAAACATAGGAAAAACACTGTGACATAAACCACAGCAAGATCTTTTTTGACCCACATCCTAGAGTAATGAATATAAAAACAAAAATAAACAAATGTGACCTAATTAAACTTTAAAAGCTTTTGCACAGCAAAGGAAACCATAAACAAGATGAAAAGACAACCCTCAGAATGGGAAAAAATATTTGCAAATGAAGCAACGGACAAAGGATTAATCTCCGAAATATACAAACAGCTCATGGAGCTCAATATGAAAAAACCAAACAACCCAATCAAAAATTGGGCAGAAGACCTAAATAGACATTTCTCCAAAGGAGACATACAGATGGCCAAGAGGCACGTGAAAAGATGGTCAGCGTCACTAAATTATTAGAGAAATGCAAATCAAAACTATAATGAGGTATCACCTCACACTGGTCAGAATGGCCATCATCAAAAAATCTAAAAACAATAAATGCTGGAGAGGGTGTGGAGAAAAGGGAACCCTCTTGCACTGTTGGTGGGAATGTAAATTGATACAGCCACTATGGAGAACAGTATGGAGGTGGCTTAAAAAACTAAATATAGGACTACCATATGATCTAGCAATCCCACTACTGGGCATATAGCCTGAGAAAACCATAATTCAAAATGACACACGTACCCCAATGTTCATTGCAGCACTACTTACAATAGCCAGGACATGGAAACAACCTAAGTGTCCAATGACAGATGAATGGATATAGAAGATGTAGTACTTATGTACAATGGAATATTACTCAGCCATATAAAGGAACAAAATTGGGTCATTTTTGGAGATGTGGGTGGACCTAGAGTGTGTCATACAGAGTGAAGTAAGTCAGAAAGAGAAAAACAAATATTGTTTATTAACTCATATATGTGGAATCCAGAAAAATGGTACAAATGAACCTATTTCCAGGGCAGAAATAGAGATGTAGTTGTAGAGAATGGACATGTGGACATGGTGGGGGGAAGGGCAGGGTGGGACGAATTGGGAGATTAGGATTGACATAAATACACTACCATGTGTAAAGTAGCTAGTGGGAACCTGCTGTATAGCCCAGGGAGCTCAGCTCCATGCTCTGTGATGACCTGGATGGATGAGAATGGGGTGGAGTGGGAGGGAGGTCCAAGAGGGAGGGGATATATGTATACATATAGCTGATTCACTGTGTTGTACACCAGAAACTAACACAACATTGTAAAGCAATTATACTCCAAAAAAAAAAAAAAGTGGTGAATGTGGACATCCTTGCCTTGTTCCTCATCTTGGAAAGCTTTCAGTCTTTAACCATTGAGTATGATGTTTACTGTAGCTTTTTAATATATGGCTTTTGTTGAATTAGTTTCCTTCTATTCCTAGTTTGTTGAGTGTTTTTATCATGAAAGGGTGTTGGGTTTTGTCAAATGCTTTTTCTGCATCAGTTCAGATGATATTTTTTTTCCTTCATTCCATTAATGTAGTGTAATACGTTGATTTCTTTTCATATGTTGAACTATTCCTACATTCCAACTATAACTCCCACTTGGAAATGGTGTGTAATCCTTTTAATACGCTGCTGAATTTGGTTTACTAGTTATTTTGTTGAGGATTTTTGCATTGATGCTTATAAGGAATATTAGTCTTTAGTTTTCTTTTCTTGTATTGTCTTTGTCTGGTTTTGATATTAGGGTAATGCTAACCTCCAGGAATGAGTTAGGAAGTGTTCCCTCCTCTTTAATGTTTTGGAAAAGTTTGAGATGTTTTGGTAGAATTCCTCAGTGAAGCCACCATGTCCAAGGCTTTTCTTTGTTTGGAGTTTTTTGGTTACTGATTCAATCTCCTTACTAGTTATAGGTGTACTGAGATTTTCTATTTCTTTGTGATTCAGTCTTGGTAAGTTTTGTATTTCTAGGAATTTATCCATTTCATTTTGGTTATCTAATTTGTTGGCATACCATTGTTCATAGTATTGTTTTATAGTTTAAATTTCTGTATAATTGATAGTAATGTCCCCACTTTCATTTCTGATTTTAATAATTTGAATCTTCTCTTTTTTTCTGTTCATCTAGCTAAACATTTGTCATTTTTGTTGATCTTTTCAGCTGTCTTTCATTGACTTCCTCTATTGCTTTCCTATTCTCTATTTCCTTTGTTTCTGCTCTAATTAATCTTTATTATTTTCTTTCCTTTGCTAGCTTTAGGTTTAGTTTGTTATTCTTTTTCTAGTTTCTTAAGTTGTAAAGTTAGGTTGTTAATTTGAGACGTTTCACATTTTTTAATGTAAACTTTTACAGCTATAAATTTCCCCCTTAGCACTGCTTTCACTGTGTTCCGTAAATTTTCTGTTTTCATTTTCATTAATATCATAAGTATTTTCTAATTTCTCTTGTGATTTCTTCTTTCATCCATTGGTTATTTACAAATGTGTTGTATTTAATTTCCATAAATTTATGAATTTTTTATTTATGTTATTGATTTCTAACTTCATCCATTTGTGGTGACTTAATTTGTGGCCTAACATATAGTCTATCCTGGAAAATGTTCCATGTGCACTTGGAAGACTGTGTATTCTGTAGTTGTTCGGTAGAGTGTTTTTGTTGTTGTTTTTTTTTTTTTTGGCCACACCACACAGCTTGTGGGATCTTAGTTCCCTGACCAGGGATCAAACCCGTGCTCACTGCAGTGAAAGCTCAGAGTCCTAACCACTGGACCACCAGGGAATTCCCCAGAGTGTTCTTTATAAATCTGTTAGATCTGGTTGGTTTACTGTGTCACATCCTGTTTCATTACTTTTCTTCCTGTTTCATTACTTTTCTTTTATCTGGTTGTTATATCTATTATTGAGAATGGGGTGTTAAAGTCTCCAACTACTATTGTAGAACTATTTCTTCCTTCAATTATGTCAATTTTTACTTCATATATTTTGGTGATCTGTTATTAAGTGCATAAGTGTTTGTAACTGTTATATATTCTTGCTGTATTGAATCTTTTATTAATATGTAATGTCCTTCTTTGTCTCTAGTAACCTTTTTTGATTTAAAGTCTATTTTGTCTGATACTAATATAGCTACCCTTGCTTTCTCTTGGTTATTATTTTCATGGAATATCTTTTACCATCCTTTCACTTTCAATGTCTGTGTTGCTGGATCTAAAGTGGGTCCTGTTTTAGATACATGTAGTTGGATTTCTTAAATTCATTCTGCCAATCTGTCAGGAGTTTAACCCATTTACATTTAAAGTGATTACTCATAGGTAGGGATTATTTCTCTCATTTTGCTATTGTTAGTAATATCTTATGGCTTTTTTTTTTCTCATTTCCTGTATTACTGTCTTTTGGTGTTTAGTTGATTTTTTTGTAGTGAAATGTTTTTCTCTTCACTTTTCTCATTTCCTTTTCTATATATTTTATCACTGTTTTCTTTGCAGTTACCATGGAGATTACATTTAACATTATAAATTATAACACTCCCCCACCTCTTTTAGTTGTCGATGTTGCACAATTACATCTTTATACATGTGTGCCCCAAAACATAAATTAATAATTATTTTAAATTAATTTAGTCTCTTATTTATTTTTGATTTATTTTTATTTTTGGCTGCATTGGATCTTCGTTGCTGTGCGTGGACTTTCTCTAGTTGCGAAGAGCAGGGTCTACTCATCATTGCAGTGCGCAGGCTTCTCCTTGCGGTGGCTTCTCTTGTTGCAGAGCACAGGCTCTAGGTGGGCGGGCTTCAGTAGTTGTGGCTCACAGGCTCTAGAGTGCAGGCTCAGTATTTGTGGTGCACAAGCTTAGTTGCTCCGCGGCATGTGAAATCTTCCCAGACCAGGGCTCGAACCCATGTCCCCTGCATTGGCAGGCAGATTCTTAACCGCTGTACCACCAGGGAAGACCCTAGTCTCCTAAATTAGGTGGAAAATGAGATGTGACATTACATACCAAAGTTACAATAATATTAGCTTTTAGACTAGTGATTGTTTTTTTAAAAATTATCTGTTTCTTAACACATTATTGACTGGAGACTTATTAATGTGTCTTTTATTACCCAAATGTTATTGACTGGAGATGTATCAATATGTTTTTAGTGAGTGATACAATTAACATCACTGTGCCAAGCTGTTAGAACTTAAAATTGATCAAAGGTTCTTTATACAACTTATGATTGTCATTATCATTCACATTTTGCTCCTTTAAGTTTTTGTTCCAATCTTGTGTATATTATAAATGCAATTTTATTATGGTAAAATTTTCAAAAATGATGCATTGTGAAATTTTGAGTGAAGAAGAATTTTTCAATGAATTTATGCAGGTACTTTCTCTGATTTTCCGAGTGACGTATATACTAGTGTCTCAGAAGATGATAGTTCTTCAGAATATAGTTCTGACTTAGATGATGTGAATATTAGGCCAACAAAAAGACAAAAAACCTTAGTGATTGATTCTGATACAGAAAGTGAAAATGAAGCTCATGGTGCTGGAGAATGCTTTGCTTCTACAGAAGAGTGGATTGAAGACAACATTTCACGAAAATTAGAAGACTTACAGATGTGTCAGGTGTAACTATTGAGTGTAATAACCCACAAAGTGTTAGTGAAATAACAGAATTAATTTTTGGTAACTACTTTTTCGAGTTGGTCACTTCTCAGACAAACTTGTATCACCAACAGAATGAAAAATCGTATAAAAAGTGTGATAAGGCTTCAAAATGGACTGATGTAACTGATAGTGACATGAAGAAGTTTCTTGGATTAATAATTTTGGTGGGACAAATAAGAAAGTCACACTGGAAAGAATATTGGTTGGTTGATCCCTTACTTGAAACACCTGTCTTTCCAAAGATTATCATGAGAAGAAGGTTTGAACAAATAATGGCATTTCTTCACTTTAATGATAACTCAGAAACTCCACTTCCTGCAGACAGAATTTCAAAAGTTAAACCTCTTTTGGATTATTTTCTACCAAAATTTCAATCGATCTATAATACCCAAACAAGAACTATCACTTGGTGAAGCAATCATAAAGTGGAGAGGACGGCTCAGATTCAAAACCTGTAATCCCAGAAAACTTACAAAACATGAAATTTTGGTCAGGATGGTTAGTGAAAGTGAAATCGGATATCTATGCAACCTTGAGATTTACACAGGTGAAGGAAAGAAACTGCAAGAAACAATATTATGGGTCCTACAACCTTATCTTGATTTATGGCATCATATTTACTAAGACAATTATTACAACAGTGTGTCCACATCTGAAATATTGTTGAAAAATAAAACCAGAGTTTGTGGGACCATAGGAGAGAATCCTGTCTACCAAACGAATTAAAGGAGAAATCTAAAAATCTACAGTGGGGAGAAATGACATTCTTACAGAAGGGAGAAGTGATTCTTATATGGAAAGATAAGAAGCTAGTCCGTATGGTGACAACTATCCATGATGCCTCCATAGCATCTACAGGAAAGGAAGACAGGAGGACTGGCCATCAGATAAGTAAGCCTACTTGTGTATTAGAGTATAATGTATGAAAGGAGTTGATTGATCCAGTCAATATCTGGCAAACTTCAATATCCTCTGGAAAACTTGAAAATGGTATAAGAAAGTGGGTTTCTATTTGAGTAATTTCAGTTTATTCAATGCATTTAAAATTTATTGTAGCCTTAAGGCACAGAATAAAATTACTTACAAGCAGTTTTTGTTAGCAGTAACTAGAGAATGGGTAACTGGTGAATGTAGTTCATTCATTCACCATTCTGGTGAAGGTAGTGGTAGTCCTGCACCTGGTCCTTCTTGTGGCATTTCTAAAAGAGCCCCCGCACAAAGATCCACCTTGTCAATTCTCAGGTAAAATAAAAGAACATATCCTAGAGGAAATAATCCCCACAGGACTAAAAAAAAAATGCTGCCAGATAGTGTAGAGTCTGCTCTTCCAGGGGAAAGTGCAGTGAAACATGGTGTATTTGTAATAGATGTTCTGTTCCCCTGCACAGAGATGCCTACTATACTCCCTGTCACACTCTAACGAAATAATAGGATGCTTTAGTTTCAAATGAATACATTAAGTGCAAAAAAAGTTGTTGATATTTACTCAAACACGGGTGTTTCAGTATTCACTTACATAACAAATTGATGGCCACAGACGTTAGCTTCTATAAAACTCCCCTGGTCAGTAATGTGTTAAGTCATATAGAAAACAAAAAGAGGAGTTACACATCCTTGTCATAATAATAGTAGCTTTTATAATTGCCCATGTATTTACCATATTTACCATGCCATTTACTTTTACTGAGAGCTTTAGTTTTTCATATGGCTTCAATTTACTGTCTAGTGTCCTTTCATTTCAACCTGCAGGACTCCCTTTACCATTTCTTGTAGGGCAGGTCTAATGGTAACGAACTCCTTCAGCTTTTGTTTATCTGAGAATGTCTTAATTTTGTTCTCTCTTTTGAAGGACAGTTTTGCCAGATATGGGATTTTTGATTGACAGTTTCTTTCTTTCAGCACTTTGAATGTATCCTCTCACTACCTTCTGGACTCCAAAGTTTCTGTTGAGAAATATGCTGGTAATCTTATCGATGATTCCTTGTATGTGATATGTCACTTCTCCCTTGCTGCTTTCAAGATCCTCTCTTTGTGTCTTTCAAAAGTTTGATTATAGTACTTCCTGGTGTAGGTCTCTCTGAGTTTACGTTTCTTGGAGTTTGTTGAGCTTCTTGAATATATATATTTGTATCTTTCAACAAATTTGGGAAGTTTTCAGCCATCATTTCTTTAAATATTCTCTCTGCCACTCTCTCTCCCTTTTCTCCTTCTAGGACTCCCACAGTTTGTATGTTGCCCTGCTTGATGGTGTCTCACAGTCCTTTAGGCACTGTTCATTTTTTAAAAGAAATATTTATTTATTTATTTATTTGGCTGTGTTGGGTCTTAGTTGTGGCATGTGGGATCTTTTTTTTAATTATTTTTATTTAATTTATTTATTTTATTATTATTTTTAAATTTATTTTGGCTGTGCTGGGTCTTCGTTTCTGTGCGAGGGCTTTCTCTAGTTGTGGCAAGCGGGGGCCACTCTTCATCGTGGTGCGCGGGCCTCTCACTATCGCGGCCTCTCTTGTTGCGGAGCACAGGCTCCAGACGCGCAGTCTCAGTAGTTGTGGCTCACGGGCTTAGTTGCTCCGCTGCATGTGGGATCCTCCCAGACCAGGGCTCGAACCCGTGTCCCCTGCATTAGCAGGCAGATTCTCTGCCACTGCGCCACCAGGGAAGCCCCGGCATGTGGGATCTTTTGTTGCAGTGTGCGGGCTCTTCTTTGCAGTATGCAGGCTTGCGACATTTGGACTTCTCTCTAGTTGTGGTGCGTGGGCACCAAAGCCCGTGGGCTCTGTAGTTGCAGCACTTTGGCTCTCTAGTTGCGGCACGCAGGCTTAGTTGCCCTGCGGCATGTGGGATCTTAGTTCCCTGACCAGTGATATATCCAGCATCCCCTGCATTGCAAGATGGGTTCTTTTTTTTTTTTTAAATCAAAAAATTTATTTATATTTTGGCTGCATTGGGTCTTTGTTGCTGCACGCGGGCTTTCTCTAGTTCCGGCAAGTGCTGGCTACTCTTTGTTGTGGTGCACGGACTTCTCATTGTGGTGACTTCTCTTGTTGCAGAGCACAGGCTCTAGGCTTGCGGGCTACAGTTGTTGCAGCACATGGGCTCAGTAGTTGTGGTGTACAGGCTTAGTTGCTCCGTAGTATGTGGGATATTCCCAGACCAGGGATTGAACCTGTGTCCCCTGCATTAGCAGGTGGATTCTTAACCACTGTACCACCAGGGAAGTCCCTGAAAGATGGATTCTTAGCCACTGGACCATCAGGGAGGTCCCACACTGTTGACTTTTATTCAGTCTTTTTTTTCTGTTCCTTAGAGTCGATATTTTATATTGTCTTACTGTCACTTTTACTCATTCTTTCTTTTGCCTGTTCAAATTGCCTTTGAATGCCTCTAGTGAATTTTTCATTTCAGTTATTGTACTTTTCAACTCCAGAATTTTTTTGATTTCAGGTTTCCCATCTCTTTATTGATATTTCCATTTTGTTCATATATTTTTGTCTTAATTTTTCTCCACATCTTCCTTTAGTTCTTTGAATTTTTTTTTTTTTTTTTGCAGTACGCGGGCCTCTCACTGTTGTGGCCTCTCCCATTGCAGAGCACAGGCTCCGGACGCGCAGGCTCAGCAGCTATGGCTCACGGGCCTAGCTGCTCCGCGGCATGTGGAATCTTCCCGGACTGGGGCACGAACCCGTATCTCCTGAATCGGCAGGCGGACTCTCAACCACTGTGCCACCAGGGAAGCCCAGTTCTTTGAATATTTTTAAGATGGTTGTTTTAAAAATCTTTGTCTAGTAGTTCTGCCATCAGGTCTTTTTTTTCAGGGACAGTTTTTGTAGATTTGTTATTTTTCCTTTGAATGGGCCATACTTTCCAGATTCTCTGTATCCCTTATTTTTTGTTGAAAACTGAACATTTCAATCTAATAATTGGGTATGTCTGGAAGTAAGATTCTCTTCCTTCACCAAGGTTTTCTGGGTTTTGTTTTTGTTTGTTTTAAATTGTCATGGCTGTCTCTGTGCTGAGGATCAGCCTGAGGTATAAACTTAAGGTCTTTTTTTAGCCTACACCTTTCTCGGTCATGTGCAGTGACTTTCTAATTTCCCATATGTGCATTTACTTTTATTTTTTTTAATTATTATTTTTAAAATTTTGTCTGCATTGGGTCTTTGTTGCTGCATGTGTGGTTTCTCTAGTTGCGGCAAGTGGGGCCTACTCTTCATTGTGGTGCGCGGGCTTCTCATTTGTGATGGCTTCTGTTGTGGTGCATGGGCTCAGTAGTTGTGGCTCGTGGGCTCTAGAGTGCAGGCTCAGTAGTTGTGGTGCATGGGCTTAGTTGCTCCACGGCATGTGGGATCTCCCCAGGCCAGGGATCAAACCCGTGTCCCCTGCATTGGCAGGCGGATTCTTAACCACTGCGCCACCAGGGAAGTCCCTGCATTTGTTTTTAAATGTCCTAGTTTTTAAATGTATGGTTTCCAAAAGGGGAAAAGAGAAGAATGAAGAGAAGAAAAGGACAATGGTCCTTTAAATCCCCTGTACATCACTTTAACCAGCGTGAGAGGAGCTTATAACAATGGGAGGAAGTACAATAAGACCCTTGCTTCTTTTTCTGCTCCTCTGAGATCAGAAGCAGCAATCAGATCACAGAACCCCAGAATTTGGAGGACAAGATCCTTTTTGCCCACCCTGACTCACACAAACTGGGTATAACCTGCTCCTGGTACATTGTGCACAGCTGCCTGCCTTAAAGCTGAGGGTGGGGAATAGGTAACTTTTACCCTGCTGAGAGGTGAAATAGACTGAAATTAACCACAAATCATCATTTAATACTTCAGTGGAATTTGCAAGCCTCAATAGACTCAGAGTTCCAAAATAGTTAACATGAGACAGATTCTGCCAGTGAAGTTTTTTTCTAGTTGGGGAGACTCATTCCTTATGCTTCCTAAGCTGCCATCTTCCTAGAATCATCTCTTCCTGATCTTGAAGAAATGGATGATTTCAGATTTGGAGCAGAACTGGTTCAAGATATCAGACAACAAGGAAGCTACTAGTGGAGTCATATCAAAAGGATAGGCTTGAATAGCCTTCCCCCAGCCAAAGATGAGACCACATAAGCTTCAATAATAATAATAATAATAATAGTGAACTGAAATCCATAAAATATGTTTAAATTAATGACCTCATACTGATATTAGATTAAAAATTTTTTTTACAGTAGGTCCTAAAAAAAAAAAAAGAAATATATATATATATATATATATAGCAGTGTGTTTATGTCAGTCCCAAACTCCCAGTCTATCCCTGCTCCCCCAACCATAAGTTCATTCTCTAAGTCTGTGAGTCTCTTTCTGTTTTGCAAATAAGTTCATTTGTATCATTTTTTTTAGATTCCACATATAAGTGTTATCATATGATATTTGTCTTTCTCTGTTGGACTTAACTTCACTTAGTATGATAATCTCCAGGTCCATCCAGGTTGCTGCAAGTGGCATTATTTCATTCTTTTTAATGGCTGAGTAATATTCCATTTTATATATACCACATCTTCTTTATTGATGGACATTTAGATTTTCTTCCATGTCTTGGCCATTGTAAACAGTGCTGCAATGAACACTGGGGTGTATGTATCTTTTCGAACTGTGTTTTTCTGCAGATATATGCCCAGGAGTGTAAATTCTGGATCATATGATAGCTTTATATTTTAGTTTTTCAAGGAACCTCCATACTGTTCTCCACAGTGGCTGTATCAATTTACATTCCCAACAACAGTGTAGGAGGGTTCCCTTTTCTCCACACCCTCTCCAGCATTTATTGTTTGTAGATTTTTTGATGATGGCCATTCTGACTGGTGTGAGGCGATATCTCGTAGTTTTGATTTGCATTTCTCTAATAGTTAGCAATGGTGGACATCTTTTCAGGTACCTCTTGCCCATCTGTATGTCTTCTTTTTGTAAAAAAAAAATTATCTATCTTTGGCTTCGTTGGGTCTTCGTTGCTGCATGTGGGCTTTCTCTAGTTGCAGCAAGCTGGGGCTAGTCTTTGTTGCTGTGTGCGGACTTCTCATTGCAGTGGCCTCTCTTGTTGCAGAAGCACGGGCTCCAGGTATGCAGGCTTCAGTAGCTGTGGCATGTTGGCTTAGCATTTGTGACGCGCAGGCTCAGTAGTGGTGGCACACGGGCTTAGTTGCTCCGTGGCATGTGGGATATTCCCAGACCGGGCTTGAACCTGTGTCCCGTGCGTTGGCAGGCAGACTCTCAACCACTGCATCATCAGGGAAGTCCCTGTATGTCTTCTTTGGAGAAATGTCTGTTTAGGTCTTCTGCCTATTTTTTCACTGGGTTGTTTGTTTTTTGGATGTTGAGCCGCATGAGCTGTTTGTAAATTTTTGAGACTAATTCCTTGTCGGTCGCATTGTTTGTGAATATTTTCTCCCATTCTGTGGGTTGTCTTTTCATTTTGTCTGTGGCTTCCTTTGCTGTGCGAAAGGTTTTGAGTTTAATTAGGTCCCATTTGTTTATTTTTATTTCCATTACTCTAGGATCAAAAAAGATATTGCTGTAATTTATGTCAGAGTGTTATGCCTATGTTTTCCTCTAAGAATTTTATGGTAGCTGGTCTTACATTTAGGTCTATAATCCATTTTAATATTATTATTAATAATAATAATTGCAGTGAACTGAAATGTATAAAATATGTTTAAATTCACAACCTCATACTAATATTAGATTTTTAAAACAGGATTTTCTTCAGAAGATAAGGAACCAATTCATTTTCTTGAAAATCGGTAAATCAATGGAAGCACTATTAATGTGGGACCTTCTTGACATATAAGAATGACCCAGAGGAGAGGAAGCTAGGTTTCAGAGGTGGTTTGCATCTGGTTCACCCTTATTCTGAGAGTTATAGCCCATCTAGGTAACAATTTTAAATGGGGGAGTGACTTTGATTTTAGCATTCATTTTCACAGATTTTTCTTTGGATTTGGCAAATGCCTTCAGGGAGAAAGTGAATTTTAATCTTCTTGATTTTTTTCCCTTGATAATTCGTCATTATCTTATTAGTTCTTTAATGCTTTTAAGAAGAAGACATTTCTTTAACATAGTTTATTCAGCTTTTTTCATTGTCTTTGGAGGCAGAGTTTTCTGCTGTACTATTACCAAAAAGTAGGCTACTCACCTCATGGAATTTAGTCTTATGTAGACGTGTTCATATAAAACAAATTACACAGATAACTAAGCTGTGTAATTTGTAGAAAAAGTCTAAGATAATATACAGTGGTATGATTAGGTAAGATCTGTTTCATTCAGCATACTAATATATGGCAATGACACCGATTATCTATAAGTTTCTATGTTTCAGGTTCTACGTACTTTCTATATGTTGTCTGACTTAATTCAACCTATGAGATATAGGTATTACTGTGTTTTCTCTTTTACAGATTAAGGAATCAAGGCTCAAAGATGTTGAGTTTGTCCATGTCACACAGTTTAATAAATGGTTAAGCTGCTAGTCACTCAGGCCACCTGACTCTGAACCTCTAAACCTTTATACTTTACTCTTTGTAGTGCTAGAAGAGCATATAAAAAGAGGACCTGATCTAGTCATGGGATCAGGGGAGATTTTCCTGAAGAAGGAAATATGAGTCGAGAGCTGGAGGTCAAGTATGAGTTAACTAAGTGAAGAGGATAAGAGTGCCTAGGCCTAGAACCTGGAGGGAGATGACACTTTGAAGATCTGAAAGAAGTCTGGTGTGGCTGTTAGAGAGATTGTTAGACTATGTGGCTCCACACTCTTGGGGGATTCTCTTACATTGATATTTACTCCCCTTATGTCTGCTACAGACATATTCTTCCCACTTTAAAACTGGCTGACTCCTGATGGTGATGCAGTAGGAAGAACACAGCATCACCTCTGAAGTATTCTTGCCAAAAAATACTGAACCTGAATTTAGATGTAACTAGTTTACAAGAAATACAGGGGATGAAGAAATATGTTAAATGATAAGAATACGATAAGCCAAATCTGAAATATGAGTAACTCTATAAGACAAATGGCCTATTTCTTCAATAAATAAATGTCAGGTTAAAAAAAAAGAGGGTGGGGGAGATGAGTAAGATTGTTACAGATTAAAAGAAATTTAGGAATGCTATATGCATTCCTTGAATAAAAACCCCCAAAGACATTTTTAAGACATTTGGGGGAGAATTGAACATGGGCTAGATATTAAGTGATAGTAAGGAATTATTACTATAATTGGGTGTGACAGTGGTATTGAAGTTATGTTTAAAAAGGGTCTGTATTTATTAGAGATGAATATTGAAATATAAGTGGGTAAGGAAGAAATGAAACAAGTATGGAAGAATGTTGGTTATCATTGAACCTGAATTAATGGATACTTGGGTTCATTGTACTCTTTCTCTACTTTTATGTATTTTTGAAAATTTCTCTAATGAAAAGTTTAAAAACTAGCTGAAAGGCGATAGCCGTTGAAGTTGGCTGATATTTTTGAGAAGTATCTTTATTTAAAATAAAGGTGGGAGGGGTGAACATAGTGGGTGACTTAGTTGTTGGAGACCAGAATTTAAAGGGGAGAGAGTACTCTGTGATGTCAAGCAGCAAAAATGGCAGAATTTGAGAATTTGTAACATGTTACTAGGTTTAGCTGAAAATGAATTATTGGTGGCTAGTAAATTGTTTAGTTGGATTTCACTACCTGAAGCAGATATAAAAGGACAGAATGGTGCTTTGCAAGAAATACTGAACTAGCAGCGGGGAGACCTACTTCTAAGGAATCTTGGGAAGATCATTTTACCTCTCTGGGTCTCAGATGGTTTTAGCATCTGATATACTGGTACAATTCTCCCAGCACACTCTCTTGCCAGCTTTGGGCAGCTGTAGATTTTGGATTAAACAATTTCCGAGGTCTCTCAAGCTCTGAGATTCCATGATGCTAATGAATGTGTGTGTGTGATTGTGCCTCTGCAAAGGAGCAGTTAGATATCAAAAAATCCAAGGAAATGTTTTCCTACAGAGTGGCACAGTCTTAGACAACAAGAGCAAGTGATGGGAGGGTAAACTGAATATAAACCTTTGTGTGTGCCATACAGAATCCTTTGTTGCTAGCTTCTTAGCTACTTAATAAATAAAGACCACCTAAGAATGGGGCACGTCATTTACCCTTCGAATTAGTCCAGTGAATTGTTAGACTGGCCTGTAACTTTGGGTCAGACACAGTTCTTTTAGTTTTTTGGGGAAGCAGCTTCCAAAAAACATCAATTTATTTATTAGCATCACTTGCTTTTCATATTATCTAGTTAAAACAAATAGTTTTCTTTGTGTGTATGTATGTAAAACCCCATAATGCTTTATTTCTGGAGGAGAACATTATAAAATTCTTGAAATCAATTTTCTTGGAGGTCATAAAAGTTTTGACACAGGAATACTTAAATTGCCTAAGAGTAGTAGGTTCTTTTAGATGTAATTTCCTTTAACAACTGCTGCACTTTTTTCTTAATTTAGGCAACTCACACATTTTTATTGCCAACCTCTACTTCCTTTGACTCTACAAAGAAAATTGTATCTACAGCAGCCCCTAAAGCCCAGGAGTCCAGCAAATCATCAGACGGACTCATGACTGAAAAACAGGTAAACCTAAAATATTTGAAGCCAGTGTTTGTCAAACTATATGTCAAAGAATACCACATCTACAAATGTGAAAAATCTTACTTTCAAAGGCTGCTTTAGTAAAATCATTTTGGGAAATGATGAGTTAAAGACTATTAAGTGATAGCATTATTCTAAGACTTCACAATACAGTAAGTCCCCTACATACGAACCTTCAAGTTGCGAACTTTCAAAGATGCGAACGTGCATCTGGTGCCAGCAAGGAACCAGAACCTGTGCCATCCACGTCAGGCGTGAGTGACATTGCAGCTCGCCCTCTGTCTCCTGCTGCTGAGGATTGTTCAGCTCTACCGTCTCCCACCTCCTCTCCCTCCTCCAGTCAGTAACTCTTCCTGCCCGTTTACTTGATACCAGCCCCTGGATGCCAGCTGTTGTACTGTACTAGTGTACTTTTCAAGGTACTGTACTGTAGGATTAAACATGTTTATTTTTTGTGTTTGTTTGTTTTTTATGTATTATTTGTGTGAAAAGTATTAGAAACCCATTACAGTACAGTGCTGTATAGCCGATTGTGTTAGTTGGGTACCTAGGCTAACTTTGTTGGACTTAAGAACAAATTGGATTTATGAACATGATCTCGGAACAGAACTCATTTGTATGTAGGGGACTTACTGTACTATCAGTCTCCAAAAAGAGGCTTTAGTATACAGTATTTCCTACTTATTTAACACTGATCTGATGAATATTTCATTAGACTGGTGTTCTGCAGCACATACTTTGGAAAATACCATTCTCAACTATTTTCAGAATTTGCAAACAGTTATGTTTTTCTTTCTCTTAAAAGAGCTATCAAAGAACGATATGTGTAATTGGGTCATTCAAAATGTGTGACATTGTTATTTATAGAGCATTTTGTTTTTATGAGTCATAGTAGGCATCTGCTTATATACCCACACAGAGCTTTTGGCTTATCAGCATAATTTTAGTTCTGTGTCATTAATCTTTGTGACCAGAAGACATAAATAAGGGAGAAGGTTGTGGGAGGGAGGAGGATTATAGAAAGGATAAAGAAAGGGAAGAAAGTCAGCAGTCAAAAGGAAAGATTTGTTTGGCACTGTGAGTCATAGTGCTATCAGAGAGTCATCATAATAATTCGTTTTTTGTCTTGATAGATTTTTTTAAAATTGAAGTATAGTTGATTTACAGTACTGTATTAGTTTCAGGTGTACAACACAGTGAATCAGTATTTTTACAAATTTTACTCCATTAAAAAATATTATAAGGGCTTCCCTGGTGGCACAGTGTTATATATATATATATATATATATATATATATATATAAATAAGATAATGGTTATAATTCACTAGCTATATGGTGTATCCTTGTTGCTTATCTATCTTGGTAGATATTTTAATGTCTGAGGGGCATTTGGATGTGGAGAATACTTTTAAAAATTGTCTAGGTGGGTGGGAGGGGAGAAGTTGTCTAAATTATTAATCTTGAAGTTATTATGATATTTACATACTCTACACTAATGAAAATGTATAAAATATATTTTTTCAAGCATTTAAATAGATTGAAAATTCACTCAAATTATGTTTTCACAAATAAATAAGATACTTAAGGTATTTTTAAAAAGAACACAAAGTACCTCACACAGTGATTTCAAAATTGATCATTGTACTTAAATTACGAGCCTGTTATAAAACTGTTAAGATCATGGATTTAAATGTATCATTTAAAAAAATTTCCATTTCTGTTCTTATCTGTATTTTATGTTCTTATTTTTCTTCCCATTGTTAGGTTTTTATTTATTTTAGTTTTTATTCTTTTTTAATCTAGAGAGTGAGAGTTACCCTCTCAGGTTTATGGTGTAAATACATATTTAGAATCAGCAATACAAAACTTGAGTGTCTTTCAGAATGATTCTACTAGAATCAGTTACCTGGATGGGCAGACTCCTTTTCATAGTTAGTTCCTTATATGATGGACAAGTTCTATCTAAATTACTAGCTCTGTCAAGTCAGATATGTTTTGATTTTGTTGTGACCCTGGTCAGGATTAAAGTGACACTTGTTTCTTAGTGACTCAACCTTCCTTTACTCTTAAATTAATATAACCTAATTTGCAGCTTTTTATTTTGATTGGGGCCTGGTCTGGTTCAGTTAAATAAAAAACCTAAGGGCGGGACTTCCCTGGTGGTCCAGTGGTTAAGACTTGGCCTTCCAATGCAGGGGGTGTGGGTTCGATCCCTGGTTGGGGAGCTAAGAACCCACATGCCTCGCAGCCAAAAAACCAAAACATAAAACAGAAACAATATTGTAACAAATTCAATAAAGACTTTAAAGAAACAAAAAACCTAAATTCTGTTTGTTTCACTGAAATTACAAGGTTTTTTATTTTTATTTAATTTATCCATGAAGGCCTATATATGAGTATTCTGGAATTATATAATGTAATTATCTGTGCTTCTTTGCATCCTTTTTAGTCTCTTAATTTTGTTAGAAACAAATTTGTTTTAATTTTAATCATTATATGTGTATAAAAATTCCTATTAAAGCTTTTGGAGAAAAAGTCTGTTATTTTGGAAACAAAGGAAATTATATACAAGGGTATTTCTTCACCTTATATCTTGAAGTTGATCCTTTTCTCCCTCGTAATTGTAGCGGGAAGAAGCAGAATGGGAAAGCATAAACGTGCTGTTGCTGATGCATGGCTTAAAACCTTTATCTCTAGTCAAAAGAACAGATACGAAAGGTAATCAGGTCCTATTCTTGCTTCTTAAGATAAAAATGTTCTTTTTCTGTTAAAAATTTTTTGATGTTAAATTTTTTTCCTTATCTTTATTTTTACTATGTGTATTACATTTCAAAAAATGTAGATCTCATCATTTTTGACAAACAGTCATCACAAAGGATGAGGGAGAATTTAAAAACTTTGATGGAAGAAACATCACGTCAACAGAACATGATCCGGGAGCTCATAGAAACTAATAAGCAGCTTAAGTAAGAAAATGGAAAAAAAAGATCTCTTTTCAATTGTTTGTGTACAAGTGGTATGCATTCTAAAAATAACTCCCTTGAAAAAAATCTTGAAATTTAATTTTCCATTGTGATTAAATATTAAATTAAAAATGTTTTTAGTAGGTAAATCTTTTGGTAATAGCTTAGCTTAGATATGTAATGGTATCCTATATTTCTTCAGTTGGTTTGTGTTACAGGATAGAAATTTTAAGAATGCAAAGAAATTTTAGAAACTCATTGTGTTGTTAGATGGATATGTTTGTTGATATGTTTTATTTTTATTACTAAGGGAGGAATTGTGTATGTGTTATTAGAAATGAACTTCAGCTACAACACAGCCGAGCAGCAGATCAGGAACAACGAGCTAATGACTTGGAACAAATTATGGAGAGTGTGAAATCCAAAATTGGTGAAATGGAGGATGAATCCCTAAATAGGGTTTGCCAGCAACAGAATAAAATAAAAGAACTTCAAAAGGAGCATAAAGCTTTACAGGTACTGAGCTAAACATTTTCTTACATGATGGTATTAAGACAGCTTGTCAGGGTTACAGGTGACTTCGTGTTGCTTAATTCAGTGGTCCTTATCTTACTTGACCTATCGTTGTTGCCTTGAAATACTTTATTTGCTTCGTTTCCAGAACATCCTCTCTTCTGGTTTTCCTCAACCCCACTGGTTATTTTTCAGCTCCTTTGCTGATTCTTCTCATCTTCCTAACCTCTTAGTGTTGGATTCCCCAGACCTTTCTCTTGCCTATAAATTCTAACTCCCTTGGTGGTGCTCAGTCTAATTCACAGCACTTTTAAATCCATAGCGCACACCTCTTCCCTTAATTTCAGACTCACATCCTGCACCCTACTTGATATCTCTACTGGATGTCTAATAGACATCTAGAACTTTTTTACATGTCTAAAACTGAGTTCCTGAATTTCCTTCCCAAACTTTCTTCTTTTAGTCTCCATTCTGGTCCAAGTCACCTTCATTTCCTTCCTGCTTCTCTCTTGGTTTCCCTACTCCCACCCTTGCCTTTTTCAATGTGCTCTCAACATAGTAGCTCAAAACACTCCAATGACTTTCCTTTTTGTTTTTTAAGAGGAAAATCCAAAACTCTTACCATGGCCTTACATGATCTGGCCCCGTGTTACCTTCTGACTTCATCTACTATACCTCTTGGATATTCTGCTCCAGCCACGATGACATTCTTGCTTTTCTTTGAAATTTTCCTTGACCATTCTCACCTCAGGGATTTTGTACATTTTGTTCTTCTTTTTCCCTCTGCCATGCATGCTTTTTTAGAGATAGCTGCATGGTTTGTTTTCTGTCTCCTTACTCAAGTGTCACATCACAATCTCTCAGGGATTCCTTTTTTGACTACTTTGCTTACAGTTGGCAGTCCTGTCCCCCACATATCATATTGCCTTCCGTGCTTTGTTTTATCCATAGTTCTTAGCACCATCTAACATGCTAATATACTATATACACTTTGTTTTGTTTATATATCTCTGTGTTAGAATGTAAGCTCCATGAGGGCAAATATTTTTGTCTATTTTGGTTAGGGCTAAGGAAGTGTCTGCTTTATTAGTTGTAGATGCTCAATAAATACTTGAATTATTGAGTTAAATTTACATAATGTTTATATGGAATATACTTTGTGATTTTAAGTTGTTTTATTACTTTTTATTGAAATAACAATGTTATAACATTGAATACTTAATTTCCTAATGTAAAAAACCTCTTATTTCAAACCTCTGGTGTTTATTATGATTAAATGAAATAAATTTTTTGTAGTGATAACCAGTATTTAGTTTTATGAGACATTACAGATACTTAGAAACATTATATCATTATAAATCCTTTTTGTCGGCACGACACTATTGCACACAGAGAGTTCAGGCTGCCTAAAAGGGACCACTACTCCTCAAGGCAGCATCTGGATGTCCCCTCAATTTATACTGGCAGCATTGGAAGGATCTGATGAGTTAATATAAATTTCAGGAGCCAGAGAGAATCAGCCAGAGATACTAAGAAGTTCTGGTATGAGGCCTCAGACAGTTGGTGTTCTGCCCTCATTTAGGCTGCCAGCTTGGGGTGGACAGTGCTCTACCTGCTGGTATTGATCATCGTTCTGGAGAAGGCACTGTCATTCTTTGATGGCCAAGGCTGTTTCTGTTATTCATCAGTCAACAAAATCTTTTACTGTTAGAACTTTACTTTTTTTTTTTTTAATTTATTTATTTAATTTATTTATTTTTGGCTGTGTTGGGTCTTTGTTGCTGGGTGCGGGCTTTCTCTAGTTGTGGCGAACGGGGGCTACTCTCCATTGCGGTGCATGGGCTTCTCATGGCGGTGGCTTCTCCTGTTGCGGAGCATGGGCTCTAGGCATGCGGGCTTCAGTAGTTGTGGCACGTGGGCTCAGTAGTTGTGGCTCACGGGCTCTAGAGTGCAGGCTCAGTAGTTGTGGCGCATGGGCTTAGTTGCTCCGCGGCATGTGGGATCTTCCTGGACCAGGGCTTGAACCCGTGTCCCCTGCATTGGCAGGCAGATTCTTAACCACTGCTCCACCAAGGAAGCCCAGAACTTTACAGTTTTAGGTTTGCTTTGTTAGGTTGCTTTCCTCATCAACGGTACATTCAAACTCTCTCTACAGGGAGGGGGATTTTGGAAATATTTCTGTATCCATTTGATTTTGACCTTGCTCTCATATAGGACCATGTGGAAACCTGAAGCTCTTTAACTCATCAACTTACTGATGTGAGAAAGCAGCCATCAGGTGGTACTGAGAGGGGGAGATGAGGGCAGGGGAGAGCAGTGTTGTTTTTTTTTAAGGACAATGCCTATTTTTTTTTCAGAGAGGTTGATCTATAAAAAATCACAAAGTCAAATTATTAAAATACAAGACTTATGAATGTACCAGGGTTTTAGGCAGTTGAAAGAATAGATGCTTGAGGATTCATTGGTAAGAAGTGACTTGGAGTGGCATGTATTTTCTGTCAAGTAGTTCATCTGTTTTAAATGAATTATGGGCCATTAACTTTTTGTTTCAGGTCCCAGAGATTTGTTATGTAGCTTATAAATTGGTACAGAGGAGGTCTCATGTTCCAGTCTGCCGTGGGGGACAGACAGAATTAGGATTGGGGTATGAAAACCTGGTGTTGGGGTAGGGTGTCTATGCTATTTTGCTCAACTGAAATTAGTTGCTTGCTTGTTTGTTTTTTAAGTACCTAAAGGGTACTTTTTTTTTTTTTTTTTTTTTTTGTGGTACGCGGGCCTCTCACCACTGTGGCCTCTCCCATCGCGGAGCGCAAGCTCTAGACGCACAGGCTCAGTGGCCATGGCTTACGGGCCCAGCCTCTCCGCGGCATGTGGGATCTTCCCGGACCGGGGCACGAACCTGTGTCCCCTGTATCGGCAGGCGGACTCTCAACCACTGAGCCATCAGGGAAGCCTCTAAAGGGTACTTTTTTATAGAATGTAACAGAAATTGGCAAACCCAAGGAACTGCTACCCCTCAATGTTGCCTGATTGTCCAGTTCTATTACAGACTAGTCATATATTCTGTACTGTACTAGTTAATCTGTGCTTTCTTGGGGAAGATGGAAGTGCTCCTGGAGAAAAATTATTTCACAGTTTGAGGCACATTTTTCTTTTTTTGGCATATGCTTGTTTCCAATTTTAGAATGGTTTAGTGCTGCATATTTTGCAGTTGAGAGAAAGGAAACATTGATTTTGTGTGTATGTGGCAAAGAGATCTAGGAAATTAACAGATGTTTGACAATAATATTTTGAAAGATTGCTCTTGAGAGATTGCTGTTGAGAGATTGCTGGGGAAACGCAGAAACTAAAAGACAACATTGTATTTGCAGTTTCTTTGTTCTTCAGTACAGTTTCCCTTTTTCTGTACTTAGCTTCTGTGGATAAAGTTTGATAAACTTTTGGGTCCTCTAAAGATCTAAGCAGATAATTTCAGTTTTAAGTCAACGTGAACAGTATCAGATAGTTCTCCCTCTTCTTTCTTCATAGAGAGTATATGGATCAGGAAACTGATTTTTACTATTCTTTTAGTGGTTACCTCAAAGATTAAAATATGCACTCTTGACTTCTCAAAATGTAATTTTACTTTGTATTTTTTACCTTATTCCATGACATTGTAACAATCATAAAACAATTTTTGACATTCTCCAACTTATATTATTGTTGTATATTTCAATTCCATATTTATTTTTATTTTCTCTCCATACATGTATTTACTGCTGACAGTTGAAATAGCACAAAATACTTCCTTCCTGTTATTATTTAAACTTTTAAAAAGCAGGAAAAAAATTTAGCTCTATATTCTGTGCCCTAATTATTATGTATTATCCAAACTATCTGGTGTAAAGCCACCAAGCTCTTTTTTACACTTCTCCACAAGTTCTTTAGCTTCAATTTTTTTTTTTTTACTTTGTGTTGGATTCCTCTATTGACTTTAGCTTTCTAAAATACACAGGGAGCCATGAAACTGAGTGTTTTTTAGGGCCAAATGAAAAAATAGATCTAATGTATATTAAAGTCAGCAAGACATTCCTAATACATGATTGCCTTATAAGTAACTGATATCTAGGTAGGGAGAAAAGAGATATAGGAAGGATGGCATGGGCTGTTAAAATTGTTACTGCGCCCTCTCCAGATTCTTGGACAGTAATACCATAGAAATGAATATTGCTCCCTAAAGATTCTTAGGCAAGCAAAGCTTTTTATTGAAAGGATAGCTTGAGTACAAGGGAGAAGGTGGAAAAGAGTGCCAACTCCTTGAGGACTTTCAGGGAAAGGGTTTTAAAGGCTGGGTGAGGGAGGGGGCCGCACAGTGCCTGATCCGCTTGTGCTCAGTTCTTGCAATGGTTGGCATCAAGGTGAAGTTTCAAGTATCATCAACCTTCTAGTTTCAACCAGTCTGGTGTCTACATGCTTGCAGTCAGCAGTTTTCCTCTGGCGGGGGTCTGCTTCCTGCAAAAATAACTTAGGAATGTGTGTCAGGCCTTTATCTGTATCTGTCAGGGAACTGGGAGTTCAGTGACTCTGCTGTGTGGCAGATTTATAGTCCCACTTTTGTCTTTTGGAAACTATGTACATAACATCAGTGGAACAGAGATAATCTTTTATTCCTGTGGGTCTTTTGGTATTATCTCAGAGGCCCAAGCCTTTAGGCAATTTGGGTTTTTTGGTTTTGTTTTGTGTTTTTTTCGTTTTGTTATTTATTTATTTATTAGCTGCGTTGGGTCTTTGTGGCTGTGCCTGGGCTTTCTCTAGTTGTGGCGAGCAGGGGCTACTCTTCGTTGCGGTGCATGGCTTCTCATTGCAGTGGCTTCTCTTGTTGTGGAGCACGGGCTCTAGGCACATGGGCTTCAGTTGTTGCAGCACACAGGCTCAGTAGTTGCAGCACACAGACCCCCTCAATTGAGATGATCATGTTTTTTTTCCTTTTATTCTGTTAATGTAGTCTATTACATTGGTTCAACGTATGAAACACCCTTTCTTGCATTCCAGGAATAAATCCCGTTTGGTCATGGTGTATCATCCTTTTAATATGCTGCTGAGTTTGGTTTGCTAGTATTTTGTTGAGTTTTTGCATCATTGTTTAAGGGATATTGGTTTGTGGTTCTCTTTTTTGTGTGTTGTCTGGTTTTGGTATTAGGGTAACACTAACCTCATAGAATGTCTTAGGAGAGATACAGTTGATTCTTGTATCTTGCTTTTACACCCTGCAACCTTGAAAAATTCAATCATTCTAGTTTCATGGCTAATTTATAGAGATGGAATTGGGACCCAAGTCACTTGGCTGTAGAGCTCCTGCCTGGCTTCCAAGGTGGGGCTGAGGCAGAGGATAAGTTCTGGGTATAGCTGGTGGTTACTGACAGATGGTATGGTACCAGGAGCTGAGTCTCCTTTTTCCCCTGAGGGTCTCTTAAGTCTGTGCAAACTTGACCCTATCGGCAGGTGAACGTGTGCTTAGATATGGCATTGTCTTCTGAAAGTGGTGTGTCTTAGTATTGTGCAGGCCAGATGGGGATAGGGTTTCTCACTGAGCTTTATAAAAAGTGTATTAATAATAACAATGATGGTACTGTTGATTATGAGCTTTCTAAGGACACTGAGGGATGGAAACTATCGAATAAAGGAAAACCAGGCTGGTGATATTTCACTGAAGGCAAGAGTGTATTCAAGATTTACATTCCCTTTTATAAATCTTGGGGTACATATTATTTCTGAACAAATTCCTGGTTTCTCTGAGTTTGCAGTCTACCACATTACATGAATGCCTAAGGTGATTAAACCATCTGAAATCCTGAATTATCGTTGATCACTTAAGAATATTAATTTTAATTCTTGGTTCTTTTTGACATCCTTAATATTGGTCTCTTTCTGGTTATTATTTTCATCTAAACATATAAAATTATATCAGTTTTATGGAGATTGAGTTCTTTTACTTACTATGAAACCTTGAATGCGTGCAATTATAAGCTATATTTTCCCCATTTTACACTGATTTTACTTGTTATAGTTTTTGCATTTCTGACATATCAGTGTTCCTGGAGCTTGCACCCATTTAAAGACAGGCTCAGTACTGAAGTTCTAGAATGAAGCAGCCTGATAGAGATTGTGAGGATAGCTTTGTGTACAATATTGTTAGGACAGCATGTCCTTGATGTATATATCATAATTATATATTTTGAAAAATTTCTTACAGGCAAAATGTGAGCATTATAAGAAAAAACGAATGGAGCAACAAGAGACTATTGCTTCTTTGCAGAAGGATGTCTGTAGATTAACAAAGGAGGACGAAGAGCGCATCATCACTCAAAACAGAGTGTTCTCTTATCTCTGCAAGAGAGTTCCTCATACCATCTTGGATAGACAGTAATGTTTGCTACGTAAATTGATATGTAGCTAGAGTCATCACTTTTTTAAAAACAGATTTCATCTTGGGTGTGGTTATATCTCTTTTAAACTGGTGAAGTATTCCTCTCCCTCTTCTCTGCTGTTTGTTCGTTTGTTTTAAATGTCATTAACTTTTTGAAGAAAATGGTCAGTTGTCCTGGAGAAGTACATGCTAGATTTGTCTGTTTGCTTCCGTACTATGTCATTTAATTTATTCTTCTATCTCCTATGTTCCCTCTAAACTGGAAGTTAGAGCTAAATTCAGATGCAAGTATTTTTGGCGAAATACTTCATAGGTGGTAATTTATGCTTCTAATTATAACATATCAGGAGGCACATAATGTCTAGTTGACCTACTCTCAGGGATGATGAGATTGTTCAGGGGTTTAAATAATAACAATCTGATCCTTCCACTATAAAATTTCTCATCATCCTTTCATCTAATGGTTTCCCCCATTGATGATCTTATTTTCAATTCTGCTATCCCTTTTTTTCCTATTTCTTTTTTTCCCAGAAGTCTTCCATTAAAAAAAAGAACCTTTCCTTTTGAATAGGGGCTATTTGGTTGCCCTATGGTTTGTTACAGGGAAGTGCAATGCTCAGTTCTTTCATTTTAATTCTAATTTTTTAGAGTAAGCAGTGGTTGCCCTAATGATCTCCAATGATAAGCAATAAGATTTTTTGTTTGTGCCTATCTCTCTTTTTTCAAAGGTTGTTATTAACTCATGGGCTTTCAATGATCAAATTACCTTGTCTTTGGCCGGTGGGATCTTTATCATGTTGGTATTATATCCCTTAGACCCAACTCCATTAATCTTTGTTAGATTTCTTACTTTTAGGCAGAAGATACATCCTGTACATTGTTTTGCCCTAGGAACTCTTTTGAGGAATGGAGTTAGGTATTTGTTAAAACTAACACTAAACATTTAAAATTAGCTCATTTAAAGTGAATTAATTAGACATTTCTCAAAAGAGCTCTGGTTCCTTTTAGTCAGGAATAGATTTTAGAGACCACAGTTTGAGTGTTTAGGTTGCTTATCTTACGTTGTCATTGATTTTAGGGCTTTTCAGTGGCAAGTACCAGGAACTATATATATTTCTGAGAAAAATTTCTAACTGAAGTTAACACTACTGGGTTTTTATTTAAACTCTGATTTTACATTTGTAATGGTTTTCTTTTACACTGAAAATCCTTATTCCTAAGAATAATATCATAATTATTTATTTGCTTTATCCTATAATATAGAAAAAGTTTCAAAATAATAATACCAGTATTGCTACTAACAATAAGCCAACTGAATGAAATTTAAATTTCTTTGCAATTATCTTCGACATTAATAATATATTCCACTATGGGTACAGTCAAAATATAGTGTTCTAAAATATCTTGAAATATTTCTTTTCTGTGTGTTTGTGGCACCAAATTAATATACAGTTAAGTTTACTTGTTTCAGTTTGTTTTCAGTTTTTAGGGCTGGCTTTTAAAATTTATTTACTTTTGAATATGTAACACGTTTATACAGTTATAAAGTCAAAACTGTAATTATTTATATTTGGAGAGGTTTTGTTTTCATTCCCATCCCCTTAACCTATTCCTTACTTCTCCCTATAGATAATTTTTTTAGTGTTATTTTTAGCAAATACAAACAATATGGATATTATATTTCTTTGTATAAAAGATAGCATCTTGTTCTTTTCACTTAATAGTATAAACTAGTTACATTTTAACTAGTCTTATGTGTTTACATAGTAGGATTGGGGATTTCTACTAACTAGGTATGTCTGTTTTATACTATAAAAATAAATGAAGTCACATATAAGCTAAAAACAAGTTGAAACTATAGATTGTTTCAATAATTATTTGAGAGATAATGCACACATATACATGTACACAAATATATATATACAATTTTTATCCTTTTGAAGGACGAACTAGGATAAAAATATAAATAATAAATAATTTAAATAACAAAATGTAGTTGGAGCTAGGTGTGAATAAATAGAAAAACAAAGAAAGGAAAATAGGAGTAAGGAAGAACAAAAAGAAGGAGAGAGATAATTACAGTGGGAGAATAAGGTAAGAAGAGAGATAGAGGAAGAGGAATGAAAACAAAAACAAAATAACAGGCACTTTGAATGAGTGAGAGGGCAAGAAAAAGGGAGAGAAGCATTGAGAAAACTTACCAAGTACCAGATGAAGCCAAGCTAATTCAGGTGTGAATTTGTCTGATGGCCTAGAGATTCTCCACTTTATTTGGTTTTTAATAAAACAAATTTTCAGTTTGAGCGCAGAACTTAAAAATTGTGAATTAACCCTTATATAAAAATGCATCAGTTGTAGCCACTACAGCTATTGTCAAAAGTTACAAAGGCATTGGGACAAAACAGTATAGGACATACACAGATGAGTAAAGCGATGTTTGCTGCATTTATGGACCTGATAGCTTGTTGGGTAGATAGACACATACTCAGGTAAGTAAAATAAAAGGCACATTGGTATGTGCTGTAATGGTAAGGCAGACAGGATACTAACTGGGCGTGGCATAAGGAGAGCTTAGTTTCCACTGAGAAAGATGGGGATGACCAGAAAGACTTCATGAAGGAGGTAACTTGTAAACTAGATTATTAGGAACTGTAGAATTTTTTTTAAAACACAATAAAAGAGTTTAATAAGGTGTCCCGTTTACAAAATAAATCTATAAAAATCAATAGCTTTTGTTTTACACCAATAATAACCTGGCAGAAAATGTAATGGGCGGAAAATTCCATACACAGTCATAACAGTAAATATGCAATACCCAGGAACAATTCTCCTGAGGTGTGTTGAAGTTCTAGACGAATGCTTTAAAATTTATTTGCAGACGGGAAGACATATCATGTTCCTTAAAGGGAGCAGTTGATGGTAGTTTGAATTTTGTGTGTTGTAATTCTCATTACATTTGTATTAATTTGTTCTGGCATCTGTATTCCCCATGATGCTGTAAGCTCAGTGAAGCCAAAGACTCCGTGTCATTCCCTGCTGTGTTCTAGTGCATGTCCAAGAGGAATTGTAGAGTTTTAATAGACTTTAATGAGGAAAAGGGTATTCTAGTTAGAGAAATATGGTGTCTGGGAAACAAAACGTATTTGGGAGTGGCAAGTAGTCCAGGTAGTCCGAGAGGTCTGGAGTGTAGGGTGCACAAGGTGATGGTATCTTAGGAGACAGTACGGAAGGAAAGGTGTGCTGAAACTTTGAGGGGCTTCAACTCCAGGCTGAAGAGTTCAGGTTCTACTTTCTGTGTAGCAGGATTAAAAAAGCCCAGGATTTATGAGCAAAGGAGATAGACAAAATTAGTGATCGGGTTTAATAGTCTAGTTGGTAGATAACAGAGGTCTATAAAGAAAAAAGAAAGGAGAGAGATACTGCAGAGATAGACAGGAATTGTCTAGACTGACTGACTGTAGATGTTGAAAGAAGGAGAGCAGTCAGAGATAGCCAGATTTCAAGCTAGGTTTGGGGAATGGGGAAGGAGGATAATGGGTTCATTTACGAACATTAGGCACTTTACGTCAGCCACAGAGAGATATCAGGCCTACAGTTAGAAAGGCTGAACTCCGGAGAACTTTAAAATTTAGAGAGAGAAGGAAGAGACAGAAGAGGAGTTACGTTTGGGTGTCAGGCTAACCAAGGAACAAGAGTGTTTGAAGAAGGAGAGGGTGGTAAGAAGTGTTACATGCCACCTCATTGGTTTGTGTTTGCCTTCCCACTGTCTTATTTGCTCAGAATTCCTGGTAAGTCCTCTTTAAAAGTTTATTGAAGGTAGAGGTAACAGTCATTCAGGATGAATGAAGTTTGCTATGAAGGAAAAAGATAGAAATGGAATGGTAGTATGGGGGAAGGAAGGGGTGAGAGGGCTTGTGCAGTATATAAAGGAAATTAAAGCATATTTGCAGGATAATATGAAAGCTGGTACGTGTTGGGATGGGGAAAGTTGAAGAGAAAGGATAATCCGGAAAGTTATGATATTAAAAGCATAGCTGGTTGAATTAGCTCTGAAAAAAAGGAGATGGGTAAGTTTCCCAAGGTAGGAGTGAAATACTATACATTCTTGCTTTAAAAAGAATAATATGTGAAAGTATAGTGTTATTTTATTTTTCTTTGAGGATTTTTTGAATTACAAAAGCAATATGTGCTTTTAGAAATTCAAACAATATAAAAGTATGTAAAGTAAAATGTTATAGACCTGCTTACCCCTCCTAATTTCCACATCCCAGAGATACCACTTTTAACAGTTTTGGTGTTTGTCCTTCCTAGTGTTTCACAGCAATAGTGCTGTTGGCTTTTGGGTGGGACCATTCTTTATTGTGTAGGGCATGATGAGCATTCATCATGTTCATTGATGAACTTTTAAGCATCGTCGCCCCCTCCCCAACTATTCAGTGTGACAACCAACACTGTCCCCTAGCTGTGGTATTATCCCTCAGCTAAGAACCCATAGAGTTCATTTTCAATACATATACAGATTCATTTATAACTATTTTCCTAAAAAAATAGAGTAATATTATACATTTTGCTATGCAACATTTTTTAACCTTATCAATTCTCATTAGGATGTACAAATTTACACTGTCTCTTCTCATGCCTCATCATTTTCTATAATATGGATGTGCCATTATTTATTTAACTTTTCCCTTGTTGACAAATATTTAGATTGTATCTGAGTTTTCACTCATAAATAATGGTGCATCGAGCAACTTCGTTCATCTTGAGTTACAGCCTTAGGCACACATTTCTGTGGGAGTGATTGCTAGAGGTAGAACTGTTTGGACAATATGCATTTAATATGTTGAGATTTAATGTCTGTGGTTATTTAAAAATATATACATTAAAATTAAAATATATGGCATAGTGTGATACTTGCTTCTGGCAAAAATCACTTAAATTTTTTATAAATTTGCAGATAACATGTATGTTTATCACTGTAATTTGAAATTGTATAGAGAGAATAGTAAATGTTCCAATACCACATTTTGAAAATAATCCAACTCATCTGTTTTCTAGGTTGCTTTGCCTAATTGATTACTATGAATCTAAAATTAGAAAATTTCATAAACAAAGGTACGACTAGTCCTGTATTACAATTTTTAAAGTTATTATCTAGTCATGAATTACAACAAAAGTTTCTATGGGCTTTTGAAACAAATATGCTTTGGAAATCTACCTGATATATGTGTAATTTACCTAATATGTTTAACTACAAATTTCCTTTTTTATAAAGATCTTCAAGACTGTACTTTACCACTTACGTTAAAGTATATTGTTGCATTTATATTAAAATATGTATATTTAATAATCACCAAAGTATCGGTCACAGAAGAAATAGTATTTTTCTTCTGTTGAAGTATTATAATTTGTTCTACTGATGTCATCTAACCACTAGATAGTTACTGAGTATATCCACAAAGTGTGTAGGGTTGGATTAGCTGCCTGCCAAAGTACAGCCTAATTAGTATGCAGATTTATATGAGATAAAGATAAAATGTCATAGTGAAAAATCAAGTATATAGAGTAAAGCACAGTTGTCACCTCTGATTAAAGAAATAAGGGTAAAGTTTAAAAATAATGGTCTTTGACTAACCAAAAATAGCTGAAAGATATCTAAGGCCAAATAATCTAAAGTGCTTTAATATAGTTATTAAAACAGTGGCTATTCTGTTTCATTGTTTATAAATGGAACAGTTCTTTTAACAAATATTTGAGCACCTACTTTCTGCCAAGTTCTGTTTTTGTTACTGAACAGATAAAATAGATAAACTAGAATAAAGCAGATAAGTTCTCTGTTTTCATTAAGCGTATCTGCTTTCATTAAGCATACATTGTCTAGTATTCTTGCCCCAAGAGTATTGACTCCAGAAACTCAGTAGGACTGATGGCAGAGCTGTGCTGGTTGCTGATTCCTTCTAGCACCTTGGGGACTCTTAAAAAAGAGCGGGATGGAGGGAAGAAGGGAAGAAAGAAGTGAAAAAGAAAGGAAGGGAAGATGAAAAGAGAACAACTAATGATAGAGCAACTCCTTGCTTTGTTCTATTCAGAAAGTAGTATTATACTAATTAACTTCAGGGACCTTCTGATTTTCAAAACTGTGTCTTTTAGATGGTAGGCATGGTGTTAGATAGATTCTAGAGATAGGACAAAGTTTTGTTTGTTTGTTTGTTTATCTTGGCTGCATCAGCTCTTCCTTGCAGCATACGGGATTTTTTTTTTTTTTTTTTTTTTTTGCAGCACACAGGCTCTTCGTTGAGGCATGTGGGCTTCTCTTTAGTTGTGGCGTGCTGGGGTTTTTTCTCTCTTTATTTGTATCGCATGGGCTTCAGAGTACGTGGGCTCTCTAGTTGAGGCACGCAGACTTAGCTGCCCTGCGGCATGTGGGATCTTAGTTCCCGCACTAGGGATCAAACCTGCGTCCCCTGCATTGGAAGGCTGATTGGATTCTTTACCACTGGACCACCAGGGAAGTCCCTAGGACAACATTTTGAACACAATTCTTAGCTTCCAGGAATTTGCAATCTAGTAAGGGAAATTAAATGTAAACACATTAATAGTTAAAAATAATATGAGACTTAAAAGACACTAAGGCATAATGTCACAGTAGAGTAATTACTAAAAACTGTACAGACAGTAAGTAATACAGGAGTCGATAACAGGAACAAATTTGTTTTAGATGGAGTAACCAGGGAAGCCATTACAAAGCAGATGGGGGTTGTGCTTGAAGTTGAAGAATAAGTAAAATTTGGGAAAGCAGAAAGGCAAAAAAACCCCACTGCTTGTATGCTTTGAGCAAAAGTTCATAGATGTAAGAGAGTAGACTTTTTTACAGTACTATAAGCCAGTTTGGCTGGGCTTCATACAGGACCAAGAGTGAGCTATAAATGAACAAAAAGACGTCATTTGCCTTGGAAAGAAGGAAGGCGCTTTTTCCTTTGATACAGAAAAGCTGGTGATGAGGTTGTAGGTATGTGTATTAGGTGGGGTTCTAGAGAGAAACAGAACCAATAGAATGTACATTTATATGCAGAGAGATATTTATTTTAAAGGAGTTGGTTCCTGCGATTGTGAAGCTGGCAAGTCTGAAATCTGTGAGGCTGGCATGCAGGCCGGAGACCCAGGGAAGAGTTGATGTTGCAGTGTTGAGGGTGAAGGCAACCTGAAGGCAGAATACCTCCCTTCTTGAAGATTTCAGTCTCTGCTCTTAAGGTTTTTAACTAATTGCACAAGGCCCACCCACATTATGAAGGGTAATCTGCTTTATTCAAAGTCTCTTGATTTAAATATCACATCTAAAGAATACCTTATGGCCATATCTAAACTGGTGTTTGACCAAGTAGCAGGGCACCATAGCCTAGCCTAAAATGAACAATCATAGTATGTAAGAGTAAAGAGAAGGCAAATGAATAATTTCATTTGAGAGGTTGTAAACAGTTAAGCTTGCAGAATCAGGAAAATAATGAAAATGAGTAAAGCAGGTTAGGTGGGAACTGTGGCAAATTGGAGAGCTGTGTACCATCAGTCTCAAGGGGGCAGTTAAACTGTATACTCTGTGAGGAATGTGAGCCCACTGTAGCTAAATCTGCTTTTTTTTTTTTTTTTTTTTGTGGGACGCGGGCCCCTCA